>NC_085136.1:67975698-68051755 GCF_035046485.1 Aedes albopictus | reverse complement strand
CACACCAACGCAACAACTTTTCTAGAACAGAAAAGCGCGCTGCAACCTAACTCATAATTAGTAGTTAACGTTTCATCACCGGCTATCGTCTATAGTTCAATCATCGATTAATCTCAGCTAGCCGAACAATCGATGTCAAATCGCCGTTTTCCATATCAGCCAGCCAGCCAGCCAGCCCAGCACACATCATCGTCGCTGGTGAAACGTGAAACCCCGCAGTGGTGGCTCGTTGAACTCTTTATAACAGCATGTTATGTTATTATGAGGGAGGATGAGGAGCTGCTATGCGCTCGTATCCCACCGTCGTCGTCGTCATCATCATCATCAGAACCAGCAGCAGCAGCAGCAGTACCTGCGAGGCGAGGGCACTTTTCTGCTGTTTTTAATAATCTTTCAGAAACGTGAGCGATCGCGCGATGAAAGGGGAGTCGCGCAGATTGATAAGGGTTGCTGCTGCACTGATGGAAGAATGTGGTACCGAGAGGGGGGCTTCCGAGTGCGGAAGGGTGGGGTTAAATTAGAGTAATTATGTTTGTGATGAGCGGAGATGGGATCCAGATGAGGGTGGTGAAACTAAAAATGGAGGTGAATGGGATGTTGGGGACACGGGGGTTGAGGTGTGTATGTGTGTTGACAAGTTACATGGAAAACAGAGATGCACTTGGGAGGGGTGGAGCTGCTAGAGGGGTGGTGGATGTGGGAGTGTGGTGAAGGGTGGGGTATAATGGTGGTTAATGAAGCATGTAAAAGTGCAACCTTCAACCTACGGCTGAACGCTTAAATGGCCTACCTGTGGGGCTTGGCGTGAGCGACATCATGTCAAAGTGTATGTTGCTTGTTTGAAATTCATGGTCCTTCAGGAAGGTCAGCTTCGGTCCACGCCCCTTCTGCAAACCCATGACAGCGGTATTGATCGAGCGCAGATAGTCCCGTCGACCGAAGTTGGTGTGCGGAACCAGCAGGCCGACGTTCAGCTGATTCCGTGTGACACGGGTCGTAGTGGCTCCGGAAGTGGTCCCACTGCCACCACTGCTTTTACTATCGGTAGCGCCTTTGCTGCTGCTGCCACCTATGCTGATTCCACTGCCTCGGTTCGTCGTTGCTTTGTAGCTTTTCAGCTCTACGCCCGATATTAGGCAACCGAATAGCAACAGCACGGAAGCAACCAATAAATTCATTTTCCCTGCTAATTTGATTCCAATTTTCACCGATACACAACACAACGGCACCTATATTTGCATCCGACACCAGCATCCAGCATCCGCCCGTCAGGAGATAGGCAAAAAACGGAAATATCAGAAATGGGCGTATTTCCTTTTTCACTTATAAATTCATCTTGGCTGCGCTCTCCCCCCTGCCCTCGAGCCCAGAGACTATTTGCTACTGCTGTTGACGACGAATCCTCTACTCGGTGATTACGTTTTTCACAACCATTTTGCACTAACCACACTCGGTAAAACACACTCCCCGATGGCTTCAGGCGTGAACGGAACTACAAAAATGCTTCTTTTCGAGATTTTCTGCACGATTTCGCACGAGAAAAGGAAAATCTTCTTTTGTGTACTTGAGAAAAGAAAGTTGAAAGGCGAAAATTTCTCCTTCTCGTTTGCCCTTCTCGAGTTTCCTTGTGCTTTTGGTGGAGCGTTCGTGTTCCTTCTTTGATATCCAGTCGTGTCTCTCGGCTCCGCAAAGTCACCTGCTCTTCTTCGCCCAAAATGCTGCTGCCTTGAGAAACGACACTGTGCAAACGCCTCAAAGTATACCACACACACTCGTCTTCGTCGTTGTCGTCCCGTGCAAAGAGATGATGTACTTGCATATACACACAGTTCCGTTGTCGCTCGACAATGACGGCCTCTCCCTTATCAGTTGACTGTCAAAAATGTCTTTCCTCTAGGACGAACCAAGACGGTGATGCACGGCTGAGAACGGCCAGCGTCTCTCGTCTTTGCCTTTATGCGACGCACAACCCTGTCATCGCCATCGTCTAACAGTGCTGAGCAGTTGCTTCGTCGTAGCAAAAATATAAATTATGTAACTCGTAAGTATCGCTAGCAGCGTCATCTACCGAGAGGGAGAGTAAACTTCCCGATTGCAGCATCCGACGACCGAGGAGCAATCCATAAACCATACTCATACAAGGAAGGGCGCGCACTAACCGAGCGCCTAAAAGTCAGCAACAATCGAAACAACCTTCACCGAACCGCTCCCTTCCGAGAATGACGACAAACGCACAGGCTTGATTCAAAAGACCCAACCATTACCAAACGGGTACCATTCTCAACACTGACTGAATGCAGCATCCCAGCTCAGCACAGCATCACCTCACCATCTCATCTCAGTTCGCAGTTCGCACTCACACACGACGGCCATCCACCGCGCACGAACCGTGAGAGAAGCGCCAAACCATATCAACAAACAATCACTATCATCATCGTCGTCCCCATCGTCGACAAACTGCCTAAAAGCACGCAATCCAACACACACTGGCAGCCACGTGATGGCGCGAATCCCATATCGCACGGCAACGCGCACGTGGTTTCACTCGAAACAAGACGCACGCATACAGACGCGCAAGACCATCCCCAACCTACGAACCCACCACCCACCCAACGCGTCGCCGCATCCAGAGCGTGCGAGAATCGTAAACAACACTCAATTTCTCTCTTGCGGGAGATTTTTCCGACTGACGTTTCACACCATGGGACGGCGGCCGCCCCATCCCGCTGTATGCGAGTGAGCGAGCAGGCGATGCGAAAACAAAGGGAAACGTTTTCCGCGGAAAAGCGCACTCACCACCCAACAGCACCCAACTAGCCAGGCAACATCGCACCAGCAAGCGACGCGTCGGGCTGGGGCTGGGGGTGGGATTGAGAGAACGATGCCTCCCGTGAGTGGCGATCAGGCGGTGTGTGAGTGCACGCTAATATGCTTCTACTCATCACTTCACTGCAACTGTGGAATGCAGGAAAATGAACATTATTTATTGTATTTTTTTTTTTGTATTTCGATTGAATGCATATCATTATACTACCTACCTTGAATCCTTGTTGGCTACAAGGTAACTTTACTCCAACGCCGAGTGGATAGTAGAACCGTAGAACACCATCTTCGTCGGTCTTGAGCGATGTTCTTCCAGTTTCTCAGAACGTGTATAGGGATTGCAGATCTTCTTCAACCGCGTGCAGCTAGCGCGTTCGCGGCCGCCCACAATGTCGACGACCTCTACCTGGTTCCCTGCTGAATACTGTTTTTGCTATTCTATCTTCCGACATTCGCACTACGTGTTCAGCCCACTGAAGTCTGCCGTATTTTATACGTTTCACAATATTTGCATATGTGTACACTTGGTACAACTCGTGATTCATGCGTCTGCGCCACACTCCATTTTCTTGTTTCCTACCGAGAATTGCAGCATTTTACGCTCAAAAACTCGGACAGCTTTTCTGTCTACTTCCTTCTTCCTTTAACGTCCACACCTCGTGACCGTTTAGAGCGCAACCGGAAGAATCAACATCCTATATATCAGTGCACGGCTTCGTGACGTCATCTTGCAGTAGCCTTTGGGCTCTGCATGCAGGACAGCACCAAAACATGGCTCGCAGTAAAAGTCAAAGAACAAAAGAATGTTGCCAGCCGGGTTGCCAGCATACACAGGCTAATTTACGGTCGGTGGCGCCTTTGTTTTGATGCGGTGAGTAGCAAAACAGTTGGCTTCAATGATCGATTGTTCAACTGAAATTTCGACAGAGCCTTAGTTGTGACCTGTGTTTTTCACTGTGACTGGGTATTTCACGCAAAACAAAAGAGCCACCGTATGTATATAGACTGTAAGTGACAGCAGTCGAGTCACGTCGTCAAACACACATCTGTGTGTTCTGTTCATTTCAAAGCGGCCGTTTTAGTTATTTTAGGGATCCATTCAGATCCCATTGAGCCAGAGATGCATGTTGAACAATCGTTGTTGCTCTGCTGGGTGAGGTAAGTGGTGAAAAGTGATACTACAATCCTGGCACCACGTGTCACATGTCTCAGAGTGGCTACAGCTTTGTGAAGCAACAGAACATGGCGTACCCGGCACTGCGAACAATGGCAACTTGATGTCTGTCGCGAAGAGTCTGGTCAAGTCGGATCTCGAAGAAAGCATTATCGAAGTGCTACAAATTTCGGAACTTACCAGCAATTTCCTTTCGAACAACAAAATCTGTCAAAAGGAAACGAAAGGTGTTTTTCGACGCCGAGCGATGCGAAGTCCACGAGAACTATACCCACCCAGGTAATTCCGCGGCAAAGACACCGACGATACGGTATGTATTTTTTATGACGTCCTGTATGCAATTCTGGATGAGCATGTTCCACGCCGACGACGTCGACACCATCCTTTCAAACATCCATGGTGGACAGCGGAGCTACAACACCTTCGCAATGTTGTACGCAAATCGCGGAAGCGGTACTTTCGTGCGCAAACCATTGAAAATCGCAACAATTTAAGCATCATTGAAGCTCGATATGAGGAATGCCAAACGGCTGCGTTCAGGAGCTACGTTGCCCACGTGGAATCGTCAGTGAAGCAGAATCCCTCTACCTTCTGGTCGTTCATACGAAATCGTAAACAGTCACCCCGTCTTCCTGCCGAGATGACGTTCAAAGAAGCCAGCGCTGATTCGCCCATCTACGTTGCAAATCTGTGTGCCGATTTCTTTGAAAGCGTACATAATTCAAGCTCTCCAGCTTTCTCCCCTGCCAACCTCAGAAACCGAGTCAGAAACTGTCCTACTTTTGATCTGAACCTCTTGCCTTTTGACATTGCACAGCATGACGTAACTTCCGCTTTGGAAAATCTTGACGTAAACAAGGGACCTGGAACTGACAATCTTCCTCCGTTATTCCTGAGAGAATGCGCCGAATCTCTACAAGCACCGTTGACAATAATCTTCAATAAATCGCTTCGCACCAGCACTTTTCCGGAGCTTTGGAAAATCACGGAGAAGATTTTTGGCATGTTGAGATAATATTTCTGATAGTTATTTGGACTAATAAGCTAATAGTTATTTTGAATGAGATTTTTTGTTATTTTGGATTTTTTTCTACAGTCACACGGATCATGTTTTATTATCAAAACAACCATATACAAATATTAACAATGAAATATTAATTACAACTAAACTTCTGGTTGATTCAATTGACTATCTTTATATATAAGTGAAGTATAGTTGAATGAATCATGTAAATGCCGATGCCGACTCCAAGCGCGTTTTCTCGTTTTTCCAAAATGGCGTCTAACAGTGAAAATATTGTGGAAGAGTTGATTGAGGTAGAAGTTCTGCTAGATCAGGATGTTTTGAACTTGTTAAAATCATTCAACCTCTCGGATCAGGCCATTGAACAATTCCTCAGTAAGTGCTAATAAAATTATTAGTCGGGACATCCAATTTTCATTATTATTTCTTGATTTCAGCAAACGGCTACGATATCGCCTCGCTGAGTATCATTGAGCGCGAAGAAGTGGAAGCACTACTGCCACCGCCATTGTTGGCGGACCGTACGAAATCCATTGATGGATTAAATAAATGGCGAATTTCCCAGGTAATTTCATTAATAACTCTGGAATCCTCAGAATTTACTTTAATGTTGATTGTTTATATTCCTTTGCAGGGTCTACGACCAGTTTCAAAACCCTTGAAGGAGATCTGCCAGAGTAGCTCTTCGTACAAAATCGGCGCTTCGTCAAAAACGTCCCTTGGTGCGCGGCCGAGAGCTGAATGGACGGCCCAGAATCTGATTTCCCGATCCAAGAAAGGGATTCAAATTCTGGAACAGTTCAAAACCACCAACATTCTATCTAAAAAGGACCGGATTTTCATAACGCACCTAATCGTTGACGAATTCACCGACGAGTTCGGAAAGCTTACCAGAGAAGAGCTTATAAACAGATCAGCGGAATTGTCTGTGCTATTTCCGACAACCGAGCAGGTAAGTGCCCATATTTTGTGTTTGGAAGAAAAAAACATTGACAAAATAGTCACTTATCCAATGCGTAAGTGTACCTCTTGAGATGCAGTAAATACGATATTGATTTATCATGGAACAAGTACAATTGTGCATGTTTCTGAAGCATCCCCCTCGCTTATTTTTATAAAAGTTCCTATTCCAATATCAGTTTGACTCAAGGAATTGGCATCCCTATCCTACCAATGCAATGTTTTCGTAGCCAGCATAACAGCGGCTCAAGCGTAGGGCTCAAGCTGACAACCTATCTTTCAACACAGCAGCATAATTTTAATGCTGGGTAAGAAAACAAGAAGACCATAGCAGTCCCCTGGTTTGACTACTAAACCCTTCGGTTTAGATATCACTGACAGCTGAAATTTATAATTTGAAATCTACAATTTAACTCTCAACTAAAAAATATGCATTTCTTGGAAGTTAGTTTTTAAATTAATAAGAAGTAAATGTTTTTGAATTATTGAATCTAAGTTAGCAACGACTTCTTATAAGATATAGGCTATTTTGTTATGTTACGCTACAAATAGATGCCTCAAGAACAAACGTCATTAGAATATAATCATAATATTATTATTTACTATTGCAGCACATCTGGTATCAACCTGCGTTTTGTCGTGACCCAAGTGGCAAAAAAATCAAATTTGGACGTGTGCCCAAAGGTTGCCTGTACGATCGTAATAATAATTACCTGTCGAGCGGCAATAAAGTGACGAAAACCCCTACATCGAACCCACCGAGGTCAGATCAGCAGGAACACCCGACTTTGCAGCTGGATGTCAACATCACCGAGGAAGCAGGTATATTTTTTTCTTCTAATATGTAGAATCAATCCGGTTATTCAGATATACTCTTTACAGTGACTGCATATCAGGAATCTAAGAGATGGTTTAAGCATCACCACGACGAATGGGAAGATCTGAAAAGGCGTTGGGAGGCGACTAGTACGGTACGGTTGTACGAAATAGGCAAACTGGAGGTGCCATCATATCAGAGCATTCTGGAAGAGTATCCAGTGCTGCGAACAGGCGACGGGTACCAGCTTGTAAAGGTGGACTTCCACCAGAAATTTCCAGAAAAGGTTGATCTTTTGTTCAATCGGTTCGTGGACTTTCGAACCCGTGCACAAGTTGTCTTCAGCAACGAAGTATCACCACAAGGGAAACCTCTATGCGACTTCCTTAATCACGATGATTTGAACGACGGTAAGATTCTACTTTCGTTGTATTGTTAAATACTTTCAACGTTGTTGTTGATTTGACCCAGAATTGGACTGGTACAGTGTGTGCACACCGCTTTTAAATGTGATCACAGGGCAGGTTTGCGTTGGATCGAGTTGGTGGCTTGGTGTGTTCCTTGTAAATCGAGGAACAAGTGCACCGAAGACATCGAGACGATCCCAAGCAAATGTGCACATTCATCACACTTTTTAGGCATACTAAACATAGTATGTTGGTCTAATTTAGGAAGAAATCTACAGTGCGTTTATATTAGATTCTAATCCCACAGTAGCAGTAGTTGCATTTCTTGATTTTTTTTACTAAAACGGTATTCAATAGATTCACTAAACAGGTTATCAATGCTATATTTTGTTTCTGACAGATTCCCGTGATTGCATCACAGCGACACTTATTCTTTACGTTTGGCCCAGTGTAGTCATGCGCCTTCCGAATGGAGCAAAATGGAAGCCGTCACTTCAGGAAGTCTGTGATAGCAGTATTGTTTTCATGAAATCCTTGACCGAGTACGAGACGGAGCTTGCACGCCTTCACAATCAAAACCGAAAGAGGGGACTGCCGGATTATCCAGTGATAGTAGTTGTCGGCGAGGACATCAAGGGAGCCAATCAATTCATCGTGTGCTTCAATGATATCGCTTACAAAGCTGAAACGTTCCTGAAGGCTCTGGACATCACTTTCAAGATATACAAGGCCTATGGAATAGCCTTTCCGTTGGAAGCTACGGGACCCTGGCAGTTCATCGCGAGCTACTTCTACGATTTTGACGTTCCGAACGATCGATATAAAGCCAGAACCCTGATGCTTATTTCGACGCTTCGTAACCATCTGCCTTCGAAATGATTAAATGTTTCATTCCCGGTTGCAGCTGGAAGACTGCATGCCCCAATCTCTTCAGTCTCCATTTACGACGGCTGCATGAACCGATCGACGTGTATACTTGCTCAGAGTTGAATTGCGGAAGAAGATTTAGCGTAAGATGTTCTTTTATAGCCCACGTTAAGAAACATATTAGGAACGGAGCAGGTGAAATTGAAAGTAGAAAATACAGAGAAACAAACGTAAATGAAAGTGAAATGTGTTTGATAAATAACAGATTAGAAAGCGATTCCTTAGTAAGCGAAAACAATTTAAACGATGCAACAAAAGAAGAAAATGAGCAAATAGTTGAACCAGATGAATTAGGAAATAGAAGCGAACCGGCACCACTAATTAACATCGAGAAGTTATCACAAGAATTTTCACGTTTAAACGTTGGATTCAACCTCAAATGGTTAGACAAGAGTTCCGTCTCTCGTAAGCTCGTCTTTGAATTTCAAGAGGATGTTCGTGCCAATATTTTAAAACCGATTGAAAATGTTGTAAATATAATGTCAGATGCCGGACTCATTTCCTCATTAGGAAAGGATGCTTTGAGTTCTATGTTTGCGATGTTCTCCAATGTACATTCAGAATACCAGTTTGTTCGTCAATTGAAATCTATGCAACTCTATGAAGATCCGATTTACTTTACCATAAGTAGTGAGTTACGGCCTGGCGTGATCGACCATAAGCTTGATATGATAGTTGATGATGTTAAAGGAGTTTTGATGCCGATCGGTTTCCATTTGAAAAAATACTTGGAATCGGCAGGGATGATGGATGCAATTTTCGATTGCTTAAAACCTTCAACAGACGGAGTTATCAGATCATTGGTAGACGGCAAAATCTGGCGCGATAAGATAGAAGACGCAAAAGAAAGAATTGTAATTCCTATTAATTTATTCATTGATGATTTCACCACTAGCGACACTGTGTCTCCACATGCGAGTAGTACCAAAATTTGTGGAGTTTACTACTACATTCCTTGTTTGCCTCCACATGTGCTTGCAAAACTCCAAAATATACACGTAGTTGGATTTTTCCTGTCAGAAGATCGAAAACGGTTTGGAAACAGTCAAACGTTTTTCAAATTGGTAGAGATATTTTCGGATTTGGAAACTAACGGTTTGAAGATCATGTATGAGGGAAATGAAATTCGTGTATATTTTATGATCGGTTTCGTCACTGGAGACAATCTGGGGCTTAGTGAAGTACTTAATTTAGCGGAATCGCCTTCAGCAAATTTCTATTGTCGCGCTTGCAAACGGTCAAAATCAGATAGAGAAGAAGATTGTAAGGAGTTTTTGGACTGTATGAGATCAAAAGCAATGTATGATGAGGATGTTCTTGTAAATGACGTATCCAGAACAGGTATAAAAGGAAACTGTGTACTGAATGAAATACCCTCGTTTCATGTATCTACCAATATCTATTTTGATACAATGCACGATGTCTCAGAGGGAATTTGTCTGTATGGATTATCCCATTGTCTAAACTATTTTGTGTACAAGAAAAAATTCTTTACTTTGGATGATTTGAACTGCCGTAAAAATTTGTTTATTTACGGTCATTTGAACTCAGCTAATATTCCCAACGACATCAAAGACACGAATCTAGCCAAACAAAAAGTTAAAATGACTGCAAATGAGATAAATACTTTGACTCGATTTCTGCCATTAATGATTGGAAATTTGGTTCCACGTGATGATCCAGTCCGGCTATATTTATGCAGCCTCATACAAATATTCGATATAATCATGCTTCACGACATTCCTGTTGAACTGTTAGATGAGTTGAAGCGATTAGTTAAATTCCATCACTCTAACTATGTAGTTTTGTTCGAAGACACACTCAAACCCAAACATCATAATATAGTGCATTATGCAACTGCAATAAATATGTCTGGTAGTCTTCGGAGGCAATGGGGTATGAGATGCGAGGCAAAACACAAAGAAGCAAAACAATATTGCAGAGTAAATTGCAATAAGCGCAATATGTGTGCATCCCTAATTTCAAAATTTAGTTTTAAGTATGCGTTCGAAGTATTTAAAGATGATTTTCTTTCACCCTTCATAGTAATAAAAAATGAGAACAAATATAATGGGCAGCCTCCCGATATTTGTAAACCACTGATGGATTATATTACTAGCAGGGGTTCAAAATCATTCCAAATTCTATCAAAATTCACTAAGCAGAATTCATTGTATGAGAAGGGCACCATATTTTGCGTAAGAAAGAAATTAATGAGGAATGCCTATGAAATTGAGGCTATAATTTTACGCGAAGACACAGATATTATTTTGTTTTGTTATCCGTTCAGTTCAACAAAGTTTGATGAACATTTGCAGTCGTTTGTGCTCGTGAAACAAGATATACTAAAAATTATAATGAACATAGAAAAAATCGATTCAAAACCAATTAATGTTCATAATGTAAATGAAAATGTATACTTGAGAATGTGTAATTTTGTCAGCATTAATAGTCCGATTACCGGTACGCTAGCGGAATAGTAGAATTAAGCCATGATTGCTTGTAAGTCGTGAGAATAAATAAAACTCGTTAAAAAAACAATTTGAAGTTATCATTTATTAGTCAAAAGAACTATAAGAATTTTACAAATCATAAACAAAATATAATTGATTCTACTAATTTATGAACTGAGCTGTCAAATTTTTCAACTAAATAATAGTTCATTCAACAATTAACACAGTAGAGCTAATAACACTGTTTATTCGAAACAATTAAAAATAATCATTGATTCAACTATATGATATAGTTTTTATAACCTCATTATAGTTGAATTGAACCTATATTTTAGTTATCTCTAAATTAATAGGAAATTTTAGTTGATTGAACAGTAAATTTAATAAAGTTTACTAAGATTTCTTCTCCGTGTAACCGCTTCAGTTACTCCCAGGGGGCCAGCAAAAGGCAGAATCTCCGTAGCTCACAACAAAAACACCACAGACAAACAGACGTAACACTCTGATAATTCACATCGTACACCAATTTAACGGTCTTTTTTAAAATTTGATAGTTGGCCAACTGCCCAACCGTGGCGCTCGCATCGTTTTTGTTCGAGTTTGACGTTTGCTCACTACCGCCACCTAGTTGGTGGTCGGCCAAACATAGGCCTTTTAGCATTGGGCGAATATGTTTTCGTGACTATGATTTGAATCGAAAAATGTTCGAAGTGTTACGTCTGTTTGTCTGTGAAAACACGTTCAAAATGGTTTGTGCTGAAAATTGATGCATTACACTATTTCTTACTGATTTATTTGTTATCTCCGCGTTGTCGTGTAATTTCGAACGATTGCACGTCAAAATTTTGGTAACCTTTTGCTAGTTTTACACGTTTTACTTAAGTAATAACTTATGGTAATGACTAATTCGCAAATGTCGTGCACATCCCAGATCTGTCAGAGTGCCCAAAAGTGTCAATTTCCCAAACATGTCAAATTCATGTGGACTACGGCACATCTATTCGTGGTTGACGTCCGCGCTACCCCGCTGGTTACTCCGATCTTCAAAGCAGGCGCCAGTCACACCGTTGAGAACTATCGTGGGGTTTCGATTCTATGCTGCCTCGCCAAAGTCTTCGAGGGATTGGTTCACAATATTCTGTATGCTGCATCCGAACCACTGATATCAGAATTCCAGCACGGATTCGTAAAGAAGCGGTCGACCACTACGAACCTCATGGCATTCACCAGCATTCTCTCGTCGGAACTTGAGAAACGATGCCAGGTAGATGCCATATATTTTGACTTTCCCAAAGCGTTTGACAAACAGGCTTATTCTGCGCGGCGTGTGAGGTGAGACGAGTCGAATGAGGTGACAAAAGTCGACTCGCCCCATTTGATTTACATTAGTCGTCTCACGTCACGTGAGACAAAACCGTCCGTCTCACCTCACACGCCGCGCAGAATAAGCCTGAAAGTACCGCATGATCTTGCAATGAGCCATTTTACGAGACGTTTCGGATCAGCTGATCGCTCATTTCATGAATGAAAATTTGACAGGAGGTTGCGCCCAAGCCCGTGAGTGTTAATATCAATATCAACACTGTTGTCGTTTCGTAAAATAGACTATTGCAAAGCTCAAACACTTAGGGTTTCCTAACTGGATAGCTGAATGGCTGCGATCATATCTGACGCAGCGAAAAGCGTTCGTCAACATCAATGGTACTCACTCTCGCACATATTCTATCGCATCTGGTGTGCCTCAGGGTAGCGTTCTGGGACCATTGTTTTTCATTTTGTTTATAAATGACCTATGTTACCGACTTAAATCGCAAAAATTGCTCTACGACGACGATTTAAAAATCTATAGGATCGTAACGTCTATGCTAGACTGCTGCGCACTCCAGGACGATGTTAACGTGCTGAACTTGTGATGCACGGAAAATGGCATGGAATTAAATGTAAAAAAATGCAAGTCTGTTGTATTCTCACGCCGACAATCACGCATTGGATTCGACTATTTCGTCGGATCGGAGCTCTTGGAACGAGTTGACTCAATCCGTGATCTTGGAGTTATTATCGATAATAAGCTTCGGTTTGATGAACACATCTGCGTTACTACTGCGAAGGCGTTTGCAGCCCTATGATTTGTTCGACGAAATACCAGATTCTTCAAGGACATCTATGCTCTCAAATCATTGAATTGTGCATTAGTTCGCAGCATCCTTGAATATGCAGTGTGCGTATGGTCCCCGCATCATGCAACGCAGATCATTCGGATAGAAAGGGTCCAGCGAAGCTTTATCCGTTACGCGCTTCGTTTATTGCCGTGGTCGAATCCTGCTAACTTGCCAGAGTATGCAGCCCGATGCAGACTCATCGCTCTGGAAACACTTTGCTTCCCGGCGCGATAACTTGCGGAGGCTTTTTATATATAATTTGTTAATCGGAAATTTAGACTGCTCATCGCTGCTGCAAAATATTTTGTTTTATGCACCACAGCGCCAATTGCGAGAACGAAGTTTGATTTTTGTTCCCCGTCACCGTACTGCCCATGGATTCAATAACGCATTATCTACATGTTTTCGTTTGTTCAATAGTGTGAGTGATCTGTTCGATTTCAATGTTTCAAAAAATGTGTTTAAAAATAGAATTAAGATTTTAGCATAAGACAGTCTGTGGAATTAACTTTTAATTCGTGACGGTGAAATAAATAAATTAAATTAAATTAATCAATAAGCAGTTAAAATGGCACTAATTCGGCGCTATATGCGCCTTTACAGCAGGTCATTAAATGCTAATCTGCCATATATGCGCCATTAGTGCTACCTAATTGAATGCAGGTTTTGGCCCGATATACGGCTGATTAAGTGCTTATCCCTCCTATCCCCTAGATTACACGCAGAAAAAAATATTTTAAACTCAAAAATAAAGTGCTTTGAATCAAAGAAAATAAACCATTGAACCACAGCTTAATACCATTTTTCTTTGAATCAAATACGTTTGATATTTGTTTCAAAGCATTATTTTCATTGATTTAACAACCACACCTCCGCGGCACTGATTGTAGTTTCAAATACTTGTTGACTTTGAATCTATCACATCATTGCTTTGAAAGTAAGTAATTTTGCAATTTCAAAGACTTTATTTTTTTGAAACAAAAATTCACGGACTTAGATTCAAAAACAAAATATTTTTGTTTGAAAGTGGAAGCGAAATAAAAAAGGCGAGCGAGAATCGAACACGTATACTGCTATAATATGCTATACTGATACACTGAAAGGAGCCTTGCAGTAATGACAAGCACAAAAATGTTTTTAAATTTACCATGGCAAAACATGATCATCGACCCACCAACGCTTGTTGTGTGCGTTTTGTTTCTTCTCACATCAACCGGTTCGATAGCTGAGTGGTAGCGTGCGAGCCTGGTGATGTCAAGATTCTTGGTTCGAATCCGGTTGCCAACAGAAACTTTTTTTAATTGAAAATCGAGTCCATGGTAAAATTGAAAACAAAATTCTGTTGAATTAAAACGAAACTCAGTCTGCACAAATTTAGTGGCGTTGTGCATTTAAATTGACCCTCAGAATAGTAATTTTCACCGCAAGCCGCCGTTCAGTGTAGCGAGTAATCGTTCACAACCAGATCTGCTCTTGAAAATCAGAAGGCAAAACTGAATCACCTTGCTCATATTCGCATTATCCATTCTTTAATATTGAAAACAAAGAAATATTTTTTTTGATTCAATAAACCTCGCGACTTAGAAACAAAGTCTCTTAATATTTGGTTCTAATATGTGTTATTTTTCTGCGTGTTGTCAAAAATAAAAACAAAATATTTCCCCTGCCCATTTTACGGCTTCCCTTTCTCTTATTTTTTCTCACTCTCCTGCTGTGGAACTTTTGAAGCTTGGGCACGTCCTGAACTGCTGTTGCTGGTTTTTTTTTGTTGCTTTCGGCCAAATTGGGATTCGATTCCTCGATCCTCGGGTTGATGATGGTGCTGAACCGCGCTACAGGGTAAGCTATAGATGATCAGATAAAGCGCGTAGGATTTGTGGTCTATTTAAGGCATGAGTATTACACCGGCAGTCGCTTCGTTATGGTATGAGCTCGGCAGGTGCTGGTAATAAAATCGATCATTAAAAACCAACCATGGAAATTATTTGCCAATGCATGTTTTCCCATTGATTTTATTCGTTATTAACTATGATTGACTGGACATGCGAATGACGATGGCTTCTACAGCCGTGGCATGTAAATTAGAAAGTAGAAATGTGTTATGGTTTTAGCATCACTCATCTCTATTAGCAGTTTCATGGCAATAAAGTAGCAGTTATGATGCCTGTTGACCAAAATCACAGAGAACAGACATCCAGGTCCAGTTCCGAAACTGTGTAAGGAATTTAACAGCCATTTGAAATCGACAACACAAGTGGCAATAGCGTGGCGCTGCAATCGGTTAATTTCCCATACTAATTTAATTCACCACTTGAAATGTTTCAATTCACCACTGACTATGGCAATATGGTGTTTGACGGCGTTAGTGATGTCGTCGTGTATTGGTTTGCAACCTTACTCAAGTGAAGATTCAAATCCTTACACAACTTTCTGAGTGAAATTTGGCTAGAGGATGTCTGTTCTCTGTGGTGATACATAGCAGCCTTCATCACTGCTACCATGCCATCTGACCGCCCGATACTGGTTTTGACTGATTCTGTGAGCGTCATATCGGCGCTTCAATCTGATCTTTGATCCAGGGTATACTTATGAACGCTCCAGCTGATACCGTGTTCACGTGGATCCCGGACACTGCGGTGTTCCGGGAAATGAAAAATCCGATCATCTCGCTAGCTCCGGTCACGCCCGTGAACGACACATTGACAGCATCCCGCTCATGGATCTTAAGGACAAGCGTCTTGGCATCCCGCTTCAACAGTGCATCAGAACTTCAATCGCACAAATCTCAAAAAGCAAGCTTCAAACAACAGTGCATTATATTATTCTGCTCTTACTCACTTGTAATAAGCTTAAAATAAGGAGATCAGGTGCGCTGGTTTTGTTTACGAAGAGATTTGTGCCCTCGAAATCGTGAGTAGGTGCCAAATTCGGCCATTGTGGCGGCCATTTTGGGACTCTTACAAGTCTGTCCTTAAACGATGGATCAAATCCAGCTTCCGTCAGCACTGGGGTAACCTATGGAGCCAATCAAGAACTGCCTTCCTGCGGAAAAAAAAGACACGGTTAAACCATGGACTGATTCGTCAGTGCTCAAAGACCAGAGAGTAATCTTTCGATTGCGAATCGGGCACACACTTCTATCACACAACATGAGAGGTGGTCCGTTCCGCAAGGAGTGTGAAGTGTGCCACATCCCAGCCACAGTAGAACATGTTCGTTTGCCATCTACGAAGGCCAACGTCGACTCCACAACATCGCTGGTAATATTGGAGAAGTCCTACGGGACGATCCGGATACCATCAGAACACTATTCAAGTTTCTCCACGGTTGTAACCTGTATGAATTCATTTAACAGCTCTCTCATTCGTTCATTAATGTAATGTGTTGAACTAACATTAAAACACAAGTTAAAAAACAAAAATAAATTTAAAAAAACTATCTGGTGATGATCAAACTGCGTCCAAAACATTCCGTCATCAATAAATAATGTACGGTACCGGCGAGGCGACCGCCACGGTACAACCTTGAGCGACTGAAGCAACCGGATGTCGCCTCAGCATAGGCGCAGAATCTCGAGGCAGAGTTGCCAGACAAGGACGAGCTCGCTGTGGACCCTTTCGAGGACTGCGGGAGAACAGTAAAAGAAGCCACCAACGACGCCGCCGAGAGCACCATCGCATCGGGTACGTGGAACGGAATCGACGGAACGAATGGTTCGACGAAGAGTGTGTAGAAACAGGGAGTTGTGCATTATTAAATTTAATAATGCACAACTTCCTATTTCTACGTTATTTTAATTAAGAAATCAGAACGGTTTTGGAGGAGAAGAACGCAGCGCGGGCGGTAATGCTGCAGCAAGAGACCCGTCAGAACGTGGAACGTTACAAACAGAAGCGGAAACAGCAGGCCCTCCTCTCGAGAGAAAAAGCGCCGCCTGGAAGAAGCGGAGTGCGAAGAAATGGAACTGCTGTGCCATTCCCAAGAAACGCGGAAGTTCTATGTACCTGAAGCTCAACGCATCCCGCAGAGGGTTCGTGCCACGATTCGAAATATGCAGGGATAAGGACGGAGGCCTCTTGATGGACGGACGTGAGGTGATCGAAAGGTGGAAGTAGCACTTTGACGAGCACCTGAATGGCGTGGAGGACGTAGGCACGGTAAACCACGACTACGCCAATGCAGCGGAGGACGGAAATGAACCAACTTCTACGCTGAGGGAAGTTAAGGATGCCATTCATCAGCTCAAAACCAACGAAGCAGCTGGTAAGAATGGTATTATCCCAGCTGAACTCATCAGCATGGGTCCGGAAAAGTTGACCACCTGTCTGCACAGGCTGATAGTCAGGATCTGGGAAACCGAACAGCTACCGCAGGAGTGGAAGGAAGGGATAATCTGCCCCATTCACAAGAATGGCGACCATTAGGAATGTGAGAACTTCAGAGCGGTCACCGTTATGAATGCCGCTTGCAAAGTGCTATCCCAGATCATCTTCCGTCGTCTGTCACCTAAAACGAATGGGTTCGTGGGAAGTTTTCAAGCCGATTTCATCGACGGCCGGTCGAAAACGGACCAGATCTTCACCGTACAACAAATCCTGCAGAAATGCCGTGAATAATACCACGTCGTGTTTATCGACCGCATAGAGCTATGAAAAATCATAGACCAGAATGGTTTCTCCAGGAAACTCACTAGACTAGACTGCTCAACGCAACGATGGACGGTGTACAACACTGGGTAAGAGTTTTGGGCGATTTGCTTATGTAGTTCGTTCGAATCTCACCGGGGACTACAATGCCATTTCATGCCTGCTAGAAAGTGTTATCCAGCCGGACCACGACTTCCACGAAATTTGTGTGCTTTGCAGACGACATCGACATCTCTAGAACATTTAGAACGGTGGCAGAGCTATACACCCGCCTGTACCGCGAAGGAGCAAAGTTTGGACTGATGATGGATGCGTCAAAAACATGCTGGTAGGCGAAACCGAACACGACAGGATTCGTCTAGGAAGTAATGTTATACCCCAGACAGACATGTGATACGAGTGTGATTCTCGTACAACGGTACGCTGTCAAGAAAATTCTAACAAGACTGTCTTGAATAGAGATAATTATCAGTGTGGCACTCATTTCATCTTTACTGACGGCTGTCAACGTGAAACACGAAGGCGCATCATCAGTAAAAGCCTAGCGTATTAAATGTACCGTATTTCGGATGGAATGCAAAATTGCCGAAAGAAATTTGTTTAAACCTTTTCTTGTTTATTCTCCTTCCGAACCACCTACATCGAATACACGTGGTGTCCTTCCCAATCCGCAGCGTGATAGCGCAAGATGTTCCTGTACCTTCTTAGAAGGTACCGCCGCCTCCCCACGATCCAGCGGTCTGGGTCTCATCCTCGTTCCAGTCATCGGCCTGCATCAGCTGGGGCATGGCAGCCGGGGCAGCGGCCACAGCTGGGGCAGCAGCAGCAGGAGCTGGCAGAGCGGCATCTTCACCGGCCCAGTTGGTCTCATCGACCACGATCGGTTCCTCCGGGTAGAGGTCCTTGGCAACCGGGGCAGCCTCCAGGGCGGCCTGTTCCTTCTCGGCCTCCTCCGGATCGCGGTAGAAGAATAGATCGGGCTTGATGTCCCACTTGTCGTGGGTGATCTTGCCGCGCAGACGCAGCACCTCGCGAGCCAACAGCCACCACATCAGACCGATCGAGTGCGGCGACTTGTTGTTGCACGGGATGGCAATGTCGACGAACTTGAGCGGCGAGTCGGTGTTGCAGAAGGCAATGACCGGAATGTTGACGTAGGACGCTTCGGTGACGGGCTGGTGATCGGTCAGCGGATCGGTGACGATCAGCAGACGCGGCTCACGGAAGGCCGGCTGGATCTGATTGGTGAAGGCACCGGGCGTGAAACGACCGGCCGTCGGGGTGGCCTCGGTGTAGTGGGCGAACTTCAGCACAGCGCGCTGTCCGTACGGGCGGGACGAGATGGCGAAGACCTTCGGGGAGTTGCGAGAAAGACATTGATTAGTAAATGGAGATCGTGACTAGATCGAAGTTTTGGATACGTTGAGCGTAGGAGGCTTGTTGTACCCCATGGAAAGGAATCGTCGAACCCCGTTTACAGGAAACCAATGTATTTCAAATCATGTGCACCGAAGAGGTCACTGGGTATCGATACCAGCTCCGGCAGTGGATTGAAATCTAGGTTTGATCTGTCTGGCTTTCTTCGCTGAAGGATCCGTTCAGATGAGATCCAACGACGATGATGACCAGAGGAAGCAGGGCTGGTAGCGAAATCACTCTGCAAGTTTGTGATAGTTCAAGAACGCCTCATGGGAGTTGGTCGAATAACAGATCAGGGCCAGTTTGTTTTGTAAACAAACACGTTTCTGTCTTTGTAAAACCTATCCACCCACGCACAGCCAAACTTTGAAGAGATAGCTTAAATAGTGATTTTCCTGTTAGCTCTCAGCGATACCACGCTCACGCTGTGTCCATAGACGAAACGTGAATAACCGCATCTCAAACCTCTACAAACTATTGATTACGGAGAAATTCGCTATCAACCCTGTTCGTAACTCAACTTGTTCTCCAATAGGATTTCCAAGGGGTTCCGAGAGGATTCTTTCCACGGCGGTGAACACCAGGTGCAACCTATAGGCCTAAGGATTCGTCAAATCAGTAACTTGTAAGTTATGCGTCATGGGTAATCCGACCCGAAAGATGGAAAAGTTAGTTCATCATCTTGACGAAGTGTTCTCCTTACAGGATCGCAGCCCGGAAGCCAAATTACTCCAGAAACTCATAATTGCTAGAAGGATCTTACCTCTCCGGGGTACTCGATGCTGGCGATGCAGCGGGCAGCGAGCAGCAGCTTTTCCCAGGTGCGGCCCAGGTTGATGATGTGCACTCCGTCCGGGCGGCGCTTGTACACGTACGACTCCATCTGGAAGTTCACCGAGGTGCTGCCGACGTGGGTCGTCGCGGCCAACATCTTGGTGACGTCGTCATCCTTCAGAGCAAGAATGTCTAGATTTCCCGACATCGTTACGTTAACTTGGGAGTAACGATTTAACCTGGAAGATAAAAATGGAAAGGAGACTGATTAGGAACAGGTAAACAATATGATGGCCGACCGAACCGGATGTCGGGTTTAATTTTGAGGTTATGTTGGTAGCTGATGATTTTGTTAGATTATTGATGGATTTCCACTAGATTTCACTTTTTCATGTTACAATTTCGCATTAAATCTAATAGAACTAGTAAAATTTGAACAACATGATCGAAAAACTTCATGTAATAGTAAAAGAATGCAATTTCTGGGGACAACAGTCCATGTTATAGAGAACACGTGTAATTCCGCACGCCAGTTTTGCAAGCACTTTTTCAATGTTAACAATTTATTTTTCCACAGAACTTCAACAAAACACAGCACTATCCACCACTATTTACCATTTTCATCACTATTAATCAAAAATTTCCAACAAATGCACCAGAAATTAAACATTTTTACCGGGAGCAAAATCACTTACGTAGTAAATGCCACTGGGAGTGAAATAGAAATGGACGATTTTTGGGAGAGAAGCTCCTGAGGTTGACACTTTTCGGTGCGTGGTGTGGAGAGTTTGATGTTCGAATTCGAACACGAAAACCGATGTGTCAAAAAAAAGTTGTGCGAAAGGGGGTAGGAAAGATCATCGGGGGATAACTGGCGTCATCTAGCCGATGTCAAACTCGCCGAAAATATTTTGTTTTGCAAGCATTATTGTCGCGCTCGAGGGGGGCGACATATGCAGATTATCTCGATTTTAGACCATAACTTAATTATTCATGCTTCATTTCAATTAAATTAGAGGAATGAGCAATAATCGATTAAAATCGTCCATATCCGAGAAATCCGATAAAATCGATTATAATTTTGGCATTATCATCGAATCGAATATAATCGATAATGTCAAATTTCCTCGTTTTTGTTTTTGTTTACAAAAGTTGTGATTACAAGCCGGACTTTGTCCAGGGCGTTCGAGGCTAGAACATCGAGCTCAGAAGCTGCGTCAGGTGCTGTCACGGTCGAAGGATTGCGTGTCGACCGGAATCGAGGAACGAATTGATTGAATTCTCCTTGGCGGCGATGAAGTTATTGCCGGAAGGTTGGACGATTTGGAATCGACGCTTGAAGTTTGATAAGTTTGTTGTTTGGCATTCCTTTTGTAAGGGATTCTATGAGTGTGCTGCCGTACCCGAGGCCGTACCGTCGTACACTTCCCGTGACCTTCGAATATTAATTTCTCCGAAGGTGTGGCGGCTCAACTGAGTAAAAGTATTAAATAAGTTTTGAGGATATTTTATTTGGAAATCTACTTCAAATGGCCTTCAAATGTTCGAAGGGTTGTTGTGTGTTGACCTATGCGCGGAGTTGCCGGTTTATGGATGGTTCTTCAGAAACTTGTCGTTGTGGCTGTTGTGCAAAACCGGTGCCGAAAATATAACTTCCGGAGGGTCTCATACTCAATTGAGATTATTATCTCTTTTGGCCAATCTTGACGTAATTGGCGATGTCGTCCACTTGTACTTCTCAGCTGTTCCATTCTCAGCGCCGGATGGGAACGGGTGCTGGCTTTCACTTTTCCAGAAATTCTCTTTGTCCGACTAACCATTCTGTCGAAGTGTTGGCATGGACGTACATTAGATATAAATAAAATTACTGTTACTTTTAAACTCACCTAATTTTTCCGACGAACTACGAATTCCCTCGCGAATTGGCTTCTTTAGCGGTGTTGAGATAATTCCATATTCAGAATCTGCATGCAAAACTGAGCCGAAATCCAAATTTTCATGAATTTTGGTGTCCGGGAACCTATTTAAAAATCAGTTTGAAGTTTGTATGGGAGCGATTTGTCGAATCACCCCTTGTCGCATTTTGTACTGGGTGGAGCTGTCAAGCAGTTGGCCAGCTGTCAAAAGGTGATTTCGAAAAATATCTTCGAAAGCGATTTCAGGTATCAAAATGAAGTTCTAAAAATCTGAAAAAAATCATGGTGGTTCAGAAAAAGGTGCTCTTTCGTATAAAATCAAAAAATCAATACATTTTTCTTAATTTAAGAACCCAATTCCTATGAACTGGACAGAAGCTTTTGTTTTGATTACAGCTGATAAACGACGCCTGGAAGAGCTGTCAAGTTACGGCGTCGCGACGTCTCAACCGTTTGAGCGATTTTCGTCATTTTATCCGATTTTTTCAGATAATTTCGGATTTTGACCATTTTGTGAGAATAAAAGGCGATAAAACAATCACAATTGGAAAAATGGGAGAAAATCCGATGAAATCGATTAAAATCCAAAGTAATGGAAGTAATGGTTGATAATTGGGAAAATCAAGAAAATCAAATAAAATAGGCGTTATCGCGAACCAAATGGATTATTGTCGCCTTCCTCGCCTCTCACGGTCATCATTTATGCCGGTATCAACTGCGTTTCCGGCGTCGAAGCTCATTGAGAAAAGAAAATTCTAACAAACTGAGGAAAATTAACATGGTGCAGTGATGACGAGGAATCCAATGCTGACACCGATTTGTTTAATTAGTGGTCACTGATGTCGTTGTTGGTGTCGGTGAATCGACCTCCAGAGCCCCCTGTACCAGAAACCCGCATCCGCCATTGAAAATTCGGGAGTTGTTCAAACTATTCCTTCCCTGGAGCCAACCCAGCCGAAGAGCAAAAATGATCCGCAAGCAAACCGAACGTCACGTCAGTAAATTGGAAGCTACATCAGTTCCAGGTATCAATTGAATTCCGAACATCCAGACGTGCTGTCATGACATAATCCTCTGACAAGAATTGTTCTAAATATCTCTTTCCGTCTGCAGTAACGTAACAACTTCTACAAACACCACATCCGCTTCAGCAGTGCAATTTCCGAACAACGTCGACTAACCCCAACTGGTCTTCCTGCAGGAATTTTATCTGAGCCGCTACGCTACGCCAGGTCCAGGTTTTACTCAGCTCCGCCTCTTCCGTAAGCCAACAATTCTCATAGAAATTACAATATTGAAAAGTTCGTCTGAGATGCTCCCGTGATATTTTCAAATAAGTTGCTTATTGTATTTATGACATGTATTTTACTAGAGTAAAGGCAATAAAACTAATTAAATTAAAATGTTTTTTAAATTTTAAAATGTAACCAAAACAAAAACACACCCCAATGATACCATGTACATGGTAATTATAACCATATTGCCATGGTTAAACACACCATGCTGCTTATTACGCACATTGTAAAATGAACCATGAAAAGTGATTCAAGAGTACCATGAAACGTAAACAAAAAGTGGCATGGTAATTTCAAACCCGTACATGGTAGTTTCAAGCATGAATCATGGTCTACCAAAATCAAGTGGTAAAGTTGTCTTAATTTAAACCTCGATCTGGTCGCCGTTACCATGTCTGTTTTTTCAGTGTAGTCTCGGTCCTAGCGGCGACAGTGCAGTTTCATCTCCCGGTGTCCGGTTCGGTCTGGTCTGGTCTGGTCGGTTCGGTCTGGATGCATGCAAAAATGTCCGTTTGGGTTGGTCGGCTTATCGAACATTTTTATTGGCGGTGAAGCTGGAAAAAGGCCTTGATTGCCGGTGGTTAATCACAGCCATTGTGTCCTAGGTGGATATGAGATATTCATTTAATTGCAGGCCATAAAAGCACTGTGAAGATATTGATCTTACCTTAACAACAGCTTCAGTTTACAAAATAGTCTCAGAAAAGTGATTGTACTTCTGCAATCACAATACTCCGACACACAATTCTACTTTTTCTCGAGTAGTCACCGAGCAACGAGAAATGAAATGAAGATCTGAAACAAACTACAAATTTAGTTTGTTTGCCCAGATTTCAAACTGGATTGTTTGTTGTTTCGCCTCCAAAGTATTGTCGGGCCGCCACCAAACCGGACTTCGCACAATCAAGTCGCGACGCGACCCAACTCGCGACGTTTTTTAATCATGTCAAAAGTAGTGCGCATCCTTCCCTTTGTTGTCAGCAACACAGCGCACTAGATGCGAAACAGTTGCGACACTAGTGGAACAAGAAAATGACAATTTATGATTGAATGTCTGTCTTGATTCCAACCGAATAGACAATATTAGTTTGATCCAATCGCCTCGGCGGTAAAATCAAACCAAAATTTTAGTTTGAAAGTCAAATGAAAACAACCCAGATTTTAGTAAACACAAACTGAGAGTTTGGTAAATATAACAAAATAGTTTGTCGAATTCAACCGATTTGGTTGTTGTTTTATCGTAGCATGCGGTAGTAAAAACAACTAATTTAGTAGTTTGTTTCAAACTGAAATTGTTGGTTCGAAACAGAGGGGACGACACTAGCTAAGTCATGATTCTTCTCATTGGTTTTATCCGGTTATTTTAGTTTAGTGTAGCTTTCGTTAGCTTTTTCAACTTGCAGAGACTTATCCCTCGTTATGAAAAATTTGAAGGGTTGTGTCGTGGTGGTGCAACTTTTCAGCGGATATTTTGTGGAAAAAAGCTTTTTTCCATTTGACGTCCACCATAGCATTTCAAAAGGGGTCAATTTATTTAATCATACTTTCAACTTTCAACTTTAATTGTTTCAATCAAAGCTATATAGTTCGCGTTGATTTATGATCCAATAGAACAACAAAGTGACAAAAACATTTTATTTGACACGTGCGATGACAAGCAACACTTGAAATGTCGTTTAATATTGCAAAAATAGAAAAAAATAAAAATATTAATTATTCTTGATTATGTTCGTTGTTATATGTATAGGTACTTTTCTAAAGCTGCTCGCGATATAGTTTGTCAGTGGCGTCAACAATGTTGTTGTTTCGTGAAAAAGGCTCGGGTTGCATTTTGCATTTTCTGCAGAATTTTCTGCGCCCGGTGGATCCCACGGAGACGATTCAGAAGTAAGGTAGGTAATGTGAAAATTATTTAATAACCTTCTAATTGTTGTTCTATACCTACAGGTTGGTGTCCGCTTTTCGTATTTCGACTGTTTGCTCAGTCGCAGTTGTCGTGTGTGTTCCAACGGATTTTTTCCACACGAGCCCAGGTGCCATTTAGTTCAACGTCTGCGACATGGACGGCCAGGAAAATTTCTGCGGACAGCGAGACGGGTACTACATTCAGGACCAGTGCGCCATCAACATGTTCGACGTCACGTCCCGAGTCACCTAAAGGAACGTCTCCAACAGGCACAGGGATTTGGTGCGGGTGTGCGAAAACATCCCGATCGTGCTGTGCGGCAACAAAGTCGACATCAAGGACCGCTAAATGAAAGCCAAGGCCATTGTATTCCACCGGGAGAAGAACCTCCAGTACTAAGACATCACGGCCAAGTCCAACTACAACTTTGAGAAGCCGTTCCTGTGGTTGGCCCGCAAGCTAATCGGTGACCCGAATCTGGAATTCGTCGCAATGCCCGCCCTGCTCCCATCCGAGGTCAAGATGGACAAGTACTGACACCAGGTCGAGAAGGATTTGCAAGAAGCGCAAGCCACCGTACTGCCCGACGAAGACGAGGATCTGTAAAAAGCCGGATCTTCCTGCCAATTCATCCGTGGGTGTGTGTGTTTTGTGTGCGAAATGTAGACCAAGTAGCCGTGGTTTGTACCGAGAAAGGTAAGTCTAACGAAAATTGTTTTGAGAATTCAGTCAAACAAGAATAATGTCACTGATTAGTGATTATTGGATCCGGCAGACTTTTTTCCGAGAAAGCGTTTTTTTTTAATACATAAATCTTCTGCTTCTTACTTTAATGAGACAAAGCCTGCTTCTCAACTTTAGTGTTTTATGAGCACTTTCCCAGTTATGTATTGTTAAGTAAAGGTGTTGAAGTAACTTTAAGGGTTCGTTCAAATATTACGTAACGCTAAGGGGGGAGGGAGGGGGCCTAGCTTTGTGTTACGCTTCATACAAAATTTCAAAATTCTCCATACAAAACTTGCTACGTGGGGGAGGGAGGGGGTTTAAAACTGTCAAATTTTGCGTTACGTAATATTTGAATGAACCCTAAGGCATCGAAACACAGTTTTGTAGTAGTCGAACTTGACAGCTTCAAAGCTGCAAATATATTTAACAATTAGTAAACGTTGCTCACTCAATTCATAATATACCTACATCTCTGTGTTTTTCTGCAACTCAATTACTGTTATTCGTACTCGAACTATTTTATTGCTACTACTGCAATATGTATAGTGTTTGTTGACGGCTACTTACTACGCAGACGCAACGGCCCACTGTACAATACTGACTGATCTAAATCTATTCGTTGAAGGTAGAGCTTTCTCTACCTTCCAACTCTTCATTGTGTAACTACACACGAAGGCTTTGCTATCTGTCGGCGAGATACATTCGTCGGTTCAATTATTCTAAATACTTTCGACATCAACAACATGTGCCATAGAATAGACGGTTGTTTCACTATAGTGAAAGAAAGCCGCCTTCCACAGTGGTTGCGGCAACAAAAGGCTTTCACTGGTATCAAGGTATTAATCTTAAATCGAACCCAGAAACATTGAGCATGGTTTTGCAGAATAGGTACACTCGTTTCACGGTTGACTTCACTTCACTTTTGAACCGTCGAGGTAATGTTAATAATGTTAAACAAACATAGTATGCTTCAATTGATATTTAATCATATAGGAAAGTGGAACCATCTCAGCAGAGCTTCTATTCTGGGTACTTTGCCGCTATAACTCAGTCAATTTCGAGCCAATTAATATACATACTTTTTTGTATATGGTAAGGTACGTAAGTATCTAGTTGTGTACGAAATTACAAGTCAATCATTGGCGTAAATTAGGTGTGGCTGGAAGGTGCCTGGCTCCCTCCCTAAAAATCCTTCCCGGAAAAAAAATCACGAGATTCAGACGATAAGTATCTTTGGAGCAGTTCTGCAGTATGAAAAAATATAATCGACACGGCCATGGCCCCCTAGATTTATGACCTAGTTTCGCTTATGAAATCAATTGGTTTTAAATTGTCTGAGCTTTAGCGGAAAAGTACTCAAATACCAGCCAGCCACTTTTTTTTTAAGTATATGGAAAACAAACTAATTTGACAGTTATCTAAGATATATAAATAAGAGAAGTCATATATGTGGTGTTTTTATTTAGCTCTCGTCGAGGTTATTTGACCAACAATTTTAAATTTTATTTTTTTTCTAAATTACTATGGGATTAAATTTCTTGGTTTTGATGTTTCCATTGCTCCAGTCTTAGGCCAGTATTAAAGCTATAAAGTTAATTACCAAAAATCTAAGGTGATTTTCCAGTGGTGCTTAAATTTGCCCAATTGGCCAAATTACCCCGGCTACCCCTATTGGTATTTTCGAAAAGTTCTAAGTTTTAAAAATCCGTTTCAGGCACTCCTGTCTACCATTGAGCAGCTCCTTCTCATTTATCATATGCTTTGTAATATTTGTTTTTTGTGAAATATTAATAAAAAAACTGCGGTGGGTGGGGTGTTTCGTTGGGTTTTAAGTCATCCGAAATTACATCGGGTTGGGCAACTCTTGGTGTGAATAACTACATCTGCTCATAATCGCATATCAGTAACATTCGACAAACCTAGGTATTGGAGTAAAGGAACAACGAATGAGAATAGACCTATATTTCAAAAATGAGAAAAGGAACAACGAATGAGAATATGAATTCAAATCATTCGTTTAACAATGAAATCTTCTATAGCATTTCTTGTATGCTAAACAGACAGGAAATAAGTTAAAACTCAATATTATTATTTGACTGCAAGCTTGGTAAAAATGCGAATGTTACAAATATACAGTTATGGGCAGTAATTTGGAAATTTTAAATGGTAATAAAAATCAAATTAAAGTAGGTACACCGAGACAAGTTCAAACGGATAGGCTAAGATTAAACAGTGGATTAACATGATGTAATCTAATCATTATAATAATAATCATAATTGGATAAAACAATCGTTTGGTAAACGATAAGTTTCCAAATTCTATTGATATCTTTTTCTAAACATTCGTGTTTCAACTTGCCCAACCCGTTTCAAGTTGCCCGGTGTATCTCTTATCAAAGCAAAAGTCCAAATTCTTTGATCCTAATCCATACAGAGGACAACATACATCAGTATTTGTAAAAAGTTCGTGCATGCGGGTAAGTACATATAGGTATATAGACATATAAAAAGGTACCCAGTCTAATAGGTAATCTTCGTTATGTAACAATATATAGGTACTTTATTTCTTTTTGCAGATATATGTACTTCCTACTTAACAAATCTTTTGCCGTATAGAAGGTTCGCCAAGTCCTCTGAAGTCGTTTGGTGACGCACAATACATCTGGTTTTAAAGGGTTTAGTCCCTATTGAACAGATCTTGCCGATTAGAAGGTTCACCAAGTCCTCTGAAGTCGTTTGGTGACGCACAATACATCTGAATTTAAATAGTTATAAATAGTTCCTATTGAACAGATCTAGCCGATTAGAAGGTCCACCAAGTCCTCTGAAGTCGTTTGGTGACGCACAATACATCTGGTTTTAAAGGGTTTAGTCCCTATTGAACAGATCTTGCCGATTAGAAGGTTCACCAAGTCCTCTGAAGTCGTTTGGTGACGCACAATACATCTGAATTTAAATAGTTATAAATAGTTCCTATTGAACAGATCTTGCCGAATAGAAGGTTCACCAAGTCCTCTGAAGTCGTTTGGTGACGCACAATACATCTGGTTTTGAAGGGTTTAGTCCCTATTGAACAGATCTTGCCGATTAGAAGGTTCACCAAGTCCTCTGAAGTCGTTTGGTGACGCACAATACATCTGAATTTAAATAGTTATAAATTGTTCCTATTGAACAGATCTTGCCGATTAGAAGGTCCACCAAGTCCTCTGAAGTCGTTTGGTGACGCACAATACATCTGGTTTTAAAGGGTTTAGTCCCTATTGAACAGATCTTGCCGATTAGAAGGTTCACCAAGTCCTCTGAAGTCGTTTGGTGACGCACAATACATCTGAATTTAAATAGTTATAAATTGTTCCTATTGAACAGATCTTGCCGATTAGAAGGTCCACCAAGTCCTCTGAAGTCGTTTGGTGACGCACAATATATCTGGTTTTAAAGGGTTTAGTTCCTATTGAACAGATCTAGCCGATTAGAAGGTCCACCAAGTCCTCTGAAGTCGTTTGGTGACGCACAATACATCTGGTTTTAAAGGGTTTAGTCCCTATTGAACAGATCTTGCCGATTAGAAGGTTCACCAAGTCCTCTGAAGTCGTTTGGTGACGCACAATACATCTGAATTTAAATAGTTATAAATAGTTCCTATTGAACAGATCTTGCCGAATAGAAGGTTCACCAAGTCCTCTGAAGTCGTTTGGTGACGCACAATACATCTGAATTTAAATAGTTATAAATAGTTCCTATTGAACAGATCTTGCCGATTAGAAGGTCCACCAAGTCCTCTGAAGTCGTTTGGTGACGCACAATACATCTGAATTTAAATAGATATTAAATAGTTCCTATTGAACAGATCTTGTCGATTAGAAGGTTCACCAAGTCCTCTGAAGTCGTTTGGTGACGCACAATACATCTGAATTTAAATAGTTATAAATTGTTCCTATTGAACAGATCTTGCCGATTAGAAGGTCCACCAAGTCCTCTGAAGTCGTTTGGTGACGCACAATATATCTGGTTTTAAAGGGTTTAGTTCCTATTGAACAGATCTAGCCGATTAGAAGGTTCACCAAGTCCTCCGAAGTCGTTTGGTGACGCACAATACATCTGGTTTTAAATAGTTCCTATTGAATAGATCTTGCCGAATAGAAGGTTCACCAAGTCCTCTGAAGTCGTTTGGTGACGCACAATATATCTGGTTTTAAAGGGTTTAGTCCCTATTGAACAGATCTTGCCGAATAGAAGGTTCACCAAGTCCTCTGAAGTCGTTTGGTGACGCACAATACATCTGAATTTAAATAGATATTAAATAGTTCCTATTGAACAGATCTTGTCGATTAGAAGGTTCACCAAGTCCTCTGAAGTCGTTTGGTGACGCACAATACATCTGAATTTAAATAGTTATAAATTGTTCCTATTGAACAGATCTTGCCGATTAGAAGGTCCACCAAGTCCTCTGAAGTCGTTTGGTGACGCACAATATATCTGGTTTTAAAGGGTTTAGTTCCTATTGAACAGATCTAGCCGATTAGAAGGTTCACCAAGTCCTCCGAAGTCGTTTGGTGACGCACAATACATCTGGTTTTAAATAGTTCCTATTGAATAGATCTTGCCGAATAGAAGGTTCACCAAGTCCTCTGAAGTCGTTTGGTGATGCACCACAATACCTACATAAATCAATATACAACTACAAAAATTTTCTTTTGAACACATCTTGCCGTACAGAATGTTCACTAAGTCCTGTGAAGTTGTTTCGTGACGCACAAACTTCCCAATTTGCATGATGATGCAAGAAATCATTCTTCTGGACAGATCTTCAAAAACTCACTGAATTGTTCCAAATTCGCAGGTTGTGTACCAGGTTCGGTGATCAAACGAGCAGCACAGGTCAAGGTGTTAACGGGCAATCACCAATTATGGTCATGGAATAAATGTTTCATGCTACTGCAAAACTAAAGCTCACGCTTGTTTACTTAACAAGGAGTGGAAAGGAGTCAGAATTCTTCCACGTAGTATATTGACGACCCCTGAGTAGTTTATACTTTGGACATAATAGCCTTTATTTCAGTGAAGTAGTACTTAACAATTCCGTAATGATTAACTTCCGGAAGCAGCAGCGTCACACTGTCGTATCGGACAACGGATTTATAGATTTGTATCCGCAACCGGAGCAGCACAGCTGACTGCTCAAACCGCCTCACACGTCAATCAGGAAAGATCCTATACATATTAGATTCGGCACGACCCTGACGATCGCTTGTCGAGTGCCCCATTTCGGTTTATTTACGTGGCCAGAATTAACTTCGGTCGTCCGAAGAACGTGGAAATGGTCGATGGCGTTGATCCGGCGCAGTCCTCCAGGCATGCCATTGAATCCTCCGTTTCCGTCCTGGTTTCCGTGCAAGTCGAGTGCGATGAATCCGAAGTGTGCGCTTCAGAGCGGACGTACCGTGTCATGTCATAGACCTCATTTCCACTTCCCCCAGGGCATCCGACACACAGCCGATCTTCTTCGGTTTCGTTGCTTCCTCCTCCAAGGAGTTCAGAAAAACGTGCAGCAGCTCTTGTGTGTCGTGTTCTTCCGGAAGAACATCCCACCCGGAGGCCTTCAACGCCCGGATAACTGCTCACAGAGAATACGGATCTCTGTGCAATGTCGGATGCGTTCCATTCACCACCTCTAGCAATCCGGCGATCAGACCCTGTCTCTGCCGTAATCTTGAGTTACCTGAAAATTGAGAGATTAATGTTAATTTTCGTCTTAGCAAATCTATCTGATTGATAATCGTTTTTTCTCCAACATTACTTACCGGAGGGAGGCCCAAAATTCGTATTTCGTAAGCACGACGGCAGCAAAGCAGCGATCATTCTCGCTGCCATTCCGAAAATTGGGAAATTTTGCTGGAAGAGGCTGGAAGAACGAAAAACAAAACAAAACAAAAATCGAAAAAGTCGCAAAAAGATTTTGGCAACCAGAGCGACTTTTTCGGCTTTTTTCTGGTTGGATGATAATAGAAGCGGATAAATAGGGATGTTCAGGGATAAATTGGCCAAAATCAGATTAATTGGGTTGGTTCAACATTGCTGCGGATATTATTCAAAAAGTCGGCCTAAAAACTAGTGTCGTCCCCCCTGGTTCGAAACAAAAAAAGTTCATTTTGAAACAACTATTTTCTTAGCTTAAAATTCAACAAACGTGTTTGTTGATACAAACTACACTGATTTTGCTCCGTGTTGTAGGAGCTGGGCTATTTGAAGAATGACTTGCTGGATTCCAACGCCATATTCGAATCACCCCTCGCGTTAGCGTAAAAAGCTATGGATTGTTACATAAATCCAACACTCAGTATAAATAACACATTAAATTTAAAAGTTCTGCATTTAGATTGTGACCAGTTGCTTTTACACTTGAAAAATATGTGCAGAGCTATTGAATCTTTGTCGATTCAATCATGATAAAATTCATGTGCGTCGCTATTGGTTTTCAATCGTTCAGTGCATAGTTTTCATTATGACGAATAATAACTCGATTTACACGTGGGATTAGCTTCGAAATGTAAATAAATCCAAATTTCACATAATCTACGACACGTTCGAGGATTTTATTAAACATAATTGTTGACTTCACATTAGGTATTTATTTTCACTGTCCATTGCTCCTCGTCTCTGCAAACTTCCATTCGCAGCTGTATCCGGCAGCTCCCAAATCGTTCATGAATTCTTCCTTGGTGTCGATGGCAAAGCGGTCAACATTGTAGTGCAGTTTTCTAGAAAATACAAAAGAAATGTGCGTAGTTTGGAAGAGTTTGTAAAGTCTGAATAATAAATTGAGTTCTTACCTTCAAACACAGCCAGTGACGCGGTCCCCGGAGCACTACGTATGAAAAAGAAAAGTTTAAATTTTTCTCGACAAGATGAGTGTTTTCTGCGCGCGCCATGTTCGTTTCACGTTTGTTATGCATGCGTTTGGTTTTTATGTTGAAAGGGTTGCTTTTTATGTTGCTGCACTTTAAATATATTATGGGAAGAATGAAATATAATAACACAACTTTTAATTTGCATTAGCTGCACATAGAATGATTTTTTTCTCTCTCGTTCGTAATCTATGTGCTTTCTGCACTTAGATTCTATCAGTAAATTAGTTTGAGTGAAGGATCGGTATATTCGCCTCACTCCATTCATATTCACTCCTCTTTGCTGAGCAAGGGGAATGACATATCCTTTTCTAACCGGAATATCCGCTTTTCTCCGTTTCTAACCGTCGCTAACCGCGTCTAACTTCTGCTCACTTAGCAGCTCGCTTAGCAACGGTTAGCGACGGTTAGAAACGGATACATGCGGATATTCCGGTTAGAAAAGGATATGTCATTCCCCTTGTTGCTGAGGCGAATCGAGAAAGATGCAGCAAACGGATAGTCATGATCAAACATGCAACCCCATCATCAGTGGGAAGCGATGCGCAAATTGTTTGACATGGATATTCGTGGCCGTTCGTCGCAGTTTGGATCGCACGCGAATGAATGAATGGCGAATGGCGAAGAATGCTGGTGAGCGATCGAAGCGGCTATTACCATAACTAGAAGAGAATTTTTGCATGTAATGCATACATTTTTAGTGTATTGTAGTTGAAATGCTAGATGCTAGAAAATAATAAACATTCTTTGGAAACATCAAAAATTCGTATGCACAATATCACTCACGAATCGCATCACCGCTCGATCGCTTGCGATACGAATGTGAACGAATGAGTAATTTCCAAGTGTGGCTTCCCACCGTTCGCCGGAGTTTGCTGTCGTCGCTGAGGAGCAAACACACAAACTAAAGCGACAACCGTTCGCTGCTGACTGTCTTTGCATGTGGAAGAAGATGGAAAGTGGAAATCAGGAACCCTGCAAATCTGATGTAAATGTATTGCTGACTGCACCCCAAATTGGATTGACACAATAGTGTGCACCTTCAAAGTGTGATTGCAGCGCAGGATCACGTCGGATCGAGTTGAGGTCTTCGGTGCAGATATTCCTTGTAAATAGAGGAATAAGTGCACCGAAGACGTCGAGACGATCCGAGGCAAATGCGCACTTTTATCACACTTTTTAGGCGTATCAAAAAAAGTGTGATAGTTCAATTGGGTTCTTTAGAGGTATCCGGATTATTTCATAATCAGATTCTCCGCCTAAAAAATAGTCTAAATCCAAATTTTCATAATTTTTGGAGTCCGGGAACTATTTTTAAAATGCATTTAAAGTTTGTATGGGGAATTTTTTTTATTCGGGTCGAACTGTCATTTTATCGATTGAACTGTCATTCTATCCACGAAAATTAAAACTGTTTTATTGATTTAACCATCAAAACAAAGGTATTGAAATCCAATAAAATCACGTTATACTCAGAAAAATGAGCTCTTTCGATTAGGCTATAGAAAATAGCAATATTTTATTCGCTAAACAACCCAATTTGCGATGTAGTCTGCAATACATGGTTCAATGCTCGGTTCAATGTGCAAAGCTTCTACACTGAACGAAAACCCCATCCCGAAATCGACTGATTTGTCCGACCATCCAGTCCAAATTACCAAAATCGTGTTTTCGAATGACGAATCAGACATACGGCAATCATCCCAAAAAGCGGATGACGATCATCTTATTCGCGTATGAGTCGACGCACGCTATGTGAATGAATATTAGTTGCAGAGCGAAGGCCACACAGATGCACCGAAATTATTCATCGATAGCGTAACAAGTTCCTTGATCGTGACACCCGGGACATTGATGATTTTGTTTCGCATGTCCTATCCTGGACATGTCATATTTTTTGAAAGGGTGCCCGCAAGGGCACCCTGGCCATACTAAGCACATATTTTTTGAAAAAGATAGCGGTGACATTATTGTTATCAATCGCTAAAAAACAAAGTTGCTCGACCATATGGTCGACATTCTATTTTCAAATCGCTGTCATCCGGTTTTAAGATGACATCATTTGGTCGGCGGACCATACGGTTTCCGACCGAATATCGTTAAGGGGAGTGATCGTATCGCCTCTCAGTCGATCTTGGGCGGGGGGTTTCGTTCAGTGTAGTGAACCATTTCATTACAATACATTTTATTGTAGCTGGTACACTGTATGGTACAGGAATGGTTTTCACTAAACATTCTATGGTTATTGTGGATTTACCGGCTACTTGTATTCTACCGGTCGCTTCAGTATGGCCTCCAAAGTAGCCGTTTTACAAAAAGAGTAACTTAAAAATGATTTTAAACATTTTTATTGTATGCGCTATTCGTAGTTGCCACTAGCTACTCAGCGACATTCATTTTTTGACAATCAAGTTGATTTTTATATGAAAACGGCTACTTAAGTAACCGGTAGAAACAAGTAGCCGGTAAATCCACAATAAATCCACAATAGGGCACTGCATGAAACTCTCTCCCTCTCTTTCACTCTTACAGAAATTTTGTAAACAACAAGGCCAAGAAACGTCAAAATCCTATACAAAATCATAACAATGCAGTGCCCTATAGTTTTTATTCGGGTTGATTTACGGTTCCAAACATTTTCGGCGAGTTCGACTGCTGCTCAGCTAGACGTTTGCCTTCAGCTTCCTATCCCCGCGTTTCAGTGAAACTGCACGAAAATCGCCAGGTGCAAATCGTTCCCGTTTGCGTGTGTGAGTGCCAACGTCCTTGCAGAGGCGAAGAGGATGCAAAACCGTGTTTTCTTGACCCGACGACGAGTGCGGACATCTCAGCCAGCGAGAGAAGAAAAAATTCGCGAGCGTTTTTGACCGTTTATTTTGATCCACCAGTGCCAGTGGAGTGTTGTTCTAGCGGCCGTTCCGATTGTCGCGTTGTGTTCCGCCCGTGTGATGTAGCGTAAATTGTGCAGTTTTCGCCGGAAAAGCGTGCGTGAAAGTGCTTATCAGCTATCACCACCAGAGGGTGGAAAGTAGTTCACGACGGTCAGTGTGCAGTGCAGTGCGAAGAAAATTCCGGCGGCTGTCGCCCGCTTCCCCGCATCGTGGTTTTCCCTCTTCGGCAACCAACGACGGACGACGGTGATCGTCGTGAAGAGTGTGCGTGTGTGTGCGTGGATTAACCTTCTTTTTCCCCTTCACGGTTGTGTGCGTCCGGCTCCGCTCCGGCGCCCGTTTCGTGCAGCGTCAAGCTGTCAAGCATTCGTGTTATCATCACGCAGTTTTGTGTTTTGCTCTTTATTTTCGTTGTGTGCTTTCGATTGTTGACGGGTTCGTAGAAAAACGGGCCTCTACTGTTAAATGTCAAAAAGTTTTCTTTTTCCTGTTCGTCGAGTCCAGCCAGGGCCAAAGCAAACGCGCATCAAGCAAGCGGATCATCATCATCATCATCAGCAGCAGCAGTAGCGAGCTGTCATCATCGGCCAAAGTAGAGGAGCCAGTGGAAAAGCAGCTTCAAGAAGCTCACATCCAGCAGCGCCAGGGGATCGATGTTGATACGTTTCAGTGGCTCGGCATCGAAAACTTGGGAACGTGTAACCAGCATTTTCAGTGACTATCTGTGGAAGTTTGTCCATCGGCCATCGGCTATTGAGGTGAGTACCATTTCGGGGGGAGGGATCCCGAAAGTGCCTTCTAGGTCTTTCCGTCGCGGTCGGGGTAGACCCGTTTTGCGTGAAGCGATGTTTCAATATGGCGCCCCACCGCCGCTGCCTGCGCTCTGCCCGTGTTTTTAAGGCAAAACTACAGGGGATACTCAAAATAACTGGGACAGGTAAAATTTTCACTTTTCAAAAAATGTTCAACTCGTTGTAACTTCTCGAAAAGAGCATAAAATATTCTCAAATTTTTACTGTAAGTTCATCAACTAGTTGTGTGTCAGTGGTTTAAATTTGGAAAAGATCGGTCCATTCTACACGAAGTTATAAAAATTCTAGAAAAAGGTATAATTATTCGATAGACAACTTTGAGCTGTTATATCTCCGGATTCAAAGAACCGAATGCAATGAAATTTTGATCATTTATGACTTATATAATGAACTTTAAAAAACAATTGACTAAATTTGAAATTATTAATAAGGAAAAAGTTATGGCGATTTCATTTATTCCATGTTTTTTCAGTAAATTTATCTATTTTTCATATGCATCCCATTACTTTTTCAATTCATTGCCGGCTATTTGGTCGCTTTCCTTTGAAACATAAATATATTCAATTCAATTAGAGGGAATTTAAATGAACTATAATTACTATCTCGAATTTTGAAACGATGATAAAGTTTTGGATAAATTGGTGGTATATTAGAAAAATAAACTAATCGAAATAATTTTCTTTCGTGTGAAGAATTTTAAGTTTTATCAAATGTTTTTAATAGCTCATTATATAAGTCATAAATGATCAAAATTTCATTGCATTCGGATCATTCAATCCGGAAATATAACAGCTCAAAGTTGGCTATCGGATAATTATACCTTTTTCTAGCACATTTATAACTTTGTGTAAAATGACCCGATCTTTTCCAAATTTTGACCACTGATACACAACTAGTTTATGAACTTACAGTAAAAATTTGAGAATATTTGAACCCCTTTTCGAAAAGTTACAGCGAGTTGAACATTTTTTGAAAAGTGAAAATTTTACCTGTCCCAGTTATTTTGAGTATCCCCTGTACTACTGTGCAAGTGAGTGCGAGAGGCAGCTGGCTCGGCGGGGAATTCGCGGTGTGTATTGCTGCTGTGCGTGCGGATGGTCAAATTTTCCGCAGTGGCATTCCTTTCGGGTGAAAAATTTCCCTTGCGAAAGGGGCGAAGCTCGAATTATGACGGAAAAATGTTGGGGGTCGCTATTTTTAGCGGAGAAGATCGGGTGACAGAAGCTGGAAGAATGAGCTCGGAAGGCTTTGGGTTTGTGCTTGTGCCGTGTTTGACAGCGGAGGAACAATAACAAAGTGGCGAAGTGATGTTTGCTTGCGTCTTAAATGGCCTCAACAAAAGTGAAGAATAGAGAAACCTGTTTTCAAAGTGAAATTAGTTCAATAACGTGCGTAAGAGTGATGAGAATTATCCAGGAATTTTCTCCAGTGTGAAAACTATCGAAAAACAGTGGATGCCACAACAGCACATTGCGGAAGACCTTGAACTTTTTTTTTCCTCTGCCATCATTGCTGTATTGCCACCTTCTTCGTGGGAGGAGGTGTAAATTATCGCTACTTTCGACGACTCCTCCAGAGGAGAAGCTTCGAACGGATTGAACTAATTCGGATACCTTTGGTTTTGTAGGACGGAAAGTGACGATTCTGACGAGGTCCGTGTTGGCTGAAAGTTTTGGATTTTGATTGACAGTACATACATATTAGCTTGGAAAAGCAATCTCGAATTCATTCAGAACCATCCATATAGCTGAAAATTTCCTTCCGTAATAAGGCCGAATTTATTACTGCAGATTTGACGAGATATCTATCAATCAGCTCATGTAAGTACGCTTATGACAAGCTAATGTTAAAAAAATTCCGACAGCTACTCGTGGAGTAGCCAAGAATGACGCAGATGACAGTGCCATAACCCAGAACGATGCTTTCGTCCAGAATGACATACTTCCCGGAATGATCCATCTTCCGGAACGCGATTTCAATATCTTACCATGGAAGGATATGTTTTTTCCACCCGGAAAGCATTCTTGCATGAGTATTTTCTTATATTCCTCCAGGTATTTCCATCACGGAGTCCTTTAAAAGTTTCTTTAGGAATACCTTTCAGGAAATCCCAAGGATTTTTTTCTATGTAATTTCTTGGGACTTCTCCAGAACTACCTTAAAGTTTCCCCCATGGGATTCTTCCAAGAATGATCCTGAGATTCTTCTAGATTTTGTCGTACCATTTCGCTTGATAATCTTTTGGAGAGGATTTTTAAAGAAAGAGCTTCTGGCCCCTGGGATTTCTTCGGGACTTTCTTCTGGGATTGACCCAGATTTCCCTTTTTTAATTCTTTCTGAAGTTTCTTCGGTGATTGAGGGGTTCCATCAGGAATGGGAATTCACTAAGCAACTCATTCTGGGTTTCAACCACAAGATTCTCTTAAAATTCCTATAAGAGTTTTTCTTTTTTACTAAGATGTCACACCGAAGTTCCTACAGGAGCTTTTCTTCCGAAGTTAACCTCGGAATTTCTTATGGAAACACTTCCAAGATTAGTTTCTCACCTTCACAAAGAGATTCTTTTTAATATTCCTCCAGGAGCTCCTTCCGGAATCACCCCAGAATTACTTCCTGGGATTTCTCCAACATTGTTCTAGGATTTCATCAGCGGTTCCTTCAAAGAGTTTCTTCTGGCATTTTTTTTTCAGGAAATCCTTCTGGAAATTGTTTAAAAATTTCTCCAGGAGTTCTTTCTATGATTGCTGCAGGCAGAACTTTCTTCTTGAACTTCGATCTTGAATACCTCAAAGTTTGCTGGATGCTCTCTTTGATCGTCTTTGGAATTTCGCCAAGATTTCTCAATGCGTTTGCTCCAATAGCTCCATTTGGGAGTTCTCCAGAAGTTTATGCAAATAATTGCTTCTGGGAATAAATGTTCATTCTGGGAACTTCTCTGGGAAATCTTTCAAAAGTTATTTATTGGAATCGTTACGCAGTTCAGTCTGGGAATCCTGCAGAAGTTCTTGTTAGAAATCTTCCAGGAGCTCTTGGATAAATCCCTGAACTAAGCTTCTGTATGAAACCCAAAGAGCTCCCGTAGGATTTAGGGGCAAGAATAGGGAATTAGGATCCTCCCTAAAAGATTTCCTAGTAAAATTCTTAAAAGTAATCTGTGCTGTCGTCCGGTCTAGTCAGGCCTGCACTATGAAATGGTATCATTCATAATATAGATCACCACATCTCCTTTCCATTATAAGATATTGTTATTTTATTATGGTATAAATTGATATTTTCTCCGGGGGTTCCAACGGAAGTTTCTGTGGAAGTTCATTCCGGAATTTCTCCTGAAGTTCTTTTGAATTCAAAGAATTACAAAGAATGATCCTGTACCGGCTTTTTGAACCCTCTAAGGTCTAAAGCAATGTTGAACAGCAAGCACGAAAGACCATCACCTTGCCGTAACCCTCTGCGAGATTCGAAGGGACTCAAGAGTGTCCCTGATACTCGAACTACGCACATCACTCGATCCATTGGGGACTACGAAGAAAATTACCACAGTTGATCATGTGCGTGAAGCGCCGATTTTTTAACATGGGGAAGCATAGGAAGCCAATTTTAAAATGCTTCTAAAAAATTCAAAACATTATTTAATTAATAACGGATTGATGTATGGGTTAAGAATCTTCGTTTTTTACGCAATCAGTACCTAATCTGGGAAAAAAACTTTTTAATCAAAATGATATGCTAAAAAGTTTGCCAGTTGAATTTCTCATCACGTACATCAACCCGCTTTTAATTAAATATTGTTTTGAATTTTTTAGAAGCATTTGAAAACTGATTTCCTATACTTCACCATGCTAAAAAATCGATCCTTCACTCATACAGCAAACTTTTTCCAGGTGGCAGCAGCGTACCTTCGAACTCTCGAATTGTCGCCTTGATCAACCGTATCAGTTTATCCGGGAATCCGTATTCGTACATAATCTTGCATAGGTGTTCTCGATCGATTGTATCATACGCCGATTTGAAATCGATGAACAAGTGATGCGTGGGCACGTTGTATTCGCGGCATTTCTGCAACAGCTGGCGGATGGCGAACATCTGATCCATTATAGCGCGTTCACCCATGAATCCAGCCTGGTATTGTCCCACGAACTCTTTTGCAATCGGTGATAGACGGCGGCATAAAATTTGGGAGAGTATCTTGTAGGCAGCGCTCAGTAGTGTGATCACGCGATAGTTCCCGCAATCCAACTTGTCGCCCTTTTTGTAGATGGGACACACGATACCTTCCATCCATTCCTCCGGTAATACTTCCTCCTCCCAAATCTTGGTAATGACCCAGTGTAGTGCTCTCACCAGTGTTTCTCCACCGTATTTTAGAAGCTCGCTTCCCGAGCAAAGTCTTATAACAAAATGATAGCAAATCGAAAACACGATTTGTAATTAGCAGCAAATTGATATCACAATTTGATATCAGATTATCTTGATCAGAGAGTAAAAAATTCGAAGATTGAAAGTGAAGATTGACATTCTCATATTTTCATTCGTGTTTGGCCACATTCATTGTCAGCTGAATGCCTCTCTTTTTTCATTCAATTCTCTGTCACGAATATTTTTTCGCACGTCGTAAAATGTCCAATTTCTGTTAACAGACGCACAATCCGACTTAATGGACAAATAGAGAACATAATTAATGTTCTAATTAACTACTATACACAAGTTTTGAGGTGATTTGAAATATAATCGGGAGTTACGGTCCAGTTTAATTTCTCAGTGAAAATTGTCAGTGACAGAAAAATGAATGAATAGGTGAAAAAATTCATTCACCAAAATGAATTTTATTTTGATCCCTCAGTTGAGAATTTTCAAAATTCACGTTGAATTTCATTCATTGAAAATGAAAATTTTAAACTCTGATCTTGATTCAACTTGAATTCAAATTTTGATTTCGTTTTGCTGTCACTTCAACTTATTATAAATATTAAAGTTTTTAACCAATTTCAAAACTTCTAGACGACCTTGTATAATACAACTAATGCTATACCATCAGTGCAATTAACATATTGCATTTAAGTTTTCATATCATTCGTAAAACTATACATTTAACGATTTTTCCATTTTTTCGCACTGATAGCAAAAACAGTTATCAATTTGATATCACTGATGGCAGGAATTGTTTTCAACTTGCTGTTACGGGAACATTTTTCTGCTCTCTTTTTGATGTTTTAACCGTTAAAACGACCAAAATGTCAACAACCTGAGTTATCATAATTTGCAATATCACAACATCAAAATTAGTTTTCAATTTGCTGTCAAGCTTTGCTCGGGTTGGTAGTTGATCTGCTCCAGCGGCTTTGTTGTTTTCATCCGGCCAACCTCCTCCTCAATCCCTTGGAGGTCAGGGGCCGGAAGTCTTTTGTCCTGTGCACATACTCCTAGATCTGTTACCACGCCACCTTCGGTACTTGCAACGTCGCCATTGAGGTGCTCATCGTAATGCTACCGCCACCTCTCGACCACCTCACGCTCGCTCGTGAGAATCTTCCCGTGATTACCTCGGAACATGTCGGCTTGTGGTGGCACAAAGCCTCTGCGCGAGCGGTTCAGCTTCTCGTAGAACTTTCGTGTGTCCTTAGCGCGGTACAGCTCTTCCATCGCTTCGCGATCTCGTTCTTCCTGCTGGCGCTTCTTCATCCGGAAGACTGAGTTCTGCCTGTTCCGCGCCTGTTTGTAACGTGCCTCATTCGCTCTCGTACGGTGTTGCAGCATTCTCGCCCATGCTGCATTCTTCTCGTTTTTCAACTGTTCACATTCGCCGTCGTACCAGTCGTTTCTGTGATTCGGAGTCGCGAAGCCTAGTGCTGTAGCCGAGGTACTACCTATGGTGGATCGGATGTCCCTCCAGCCATCTTCAAGCGTCGCTGCGCCAAGCTGCTCTTCCGTTGGTAGGGCCACTGCTAACTGCTGCGCGTAGTCTTGAGCCACTTCTACGTTACGCAGCTGCTCGATGTTGAGCCGCGGCGTTCGACTTCGACCTGTGGTGATAACTGTCGAAAGTTTTGAGCGCATGCATACAGCGACTAAGTAGTGATCCGAATCTATATTCGCACTGCGGTATGTGCGGACATTGGTTATATCCGAGAAGAATTTAACGTCGATTAGAACGTGGTCGATTTGGTTTTCTGTTTGATGGTCGGGTGGTCTCCAGGTGGCTTTGTGGATATCTTTGCGGGGGAAGAAGGTGCTTCGGACTACCATAGCACCACAGGCTGCAAAGTTTACGCATCGCTGACCGTTATCATTCGATACGGCGTGCAGGCTGTTTCGCCTGATTACCGGTCTGTACATTTCCTCCCTTCCTACCTGCGCGTTCATGTCGTCGACAACGTTTTTCACGTCACGCGGCGAGCAACCATCGTATGTTTGCTCTAACTGCGCGTAGAACGCTTCTTTCTCGTCATCAGGTTTCCCTTCGTGTGGGCAGTGGACGTTAATGATGCTGTAGTTGAAGAAACGGCCCTTAACTCTCAACATGCACATCCTTGCGTTGATCGGCTGCCACCCGATCACACGTTGTCGCATCTTGCCCAACACTATAAATCCTGTTCCCAGTTCATTGGTGGTGCCACAGCTTTGGTAGAAGGTAGCCGCTCGATGCCCGCTTTTCCACACTTTCTGTCCAGTCCAACAAAGTTCCTGCAACGCCACGATGTCGAAGTTGCGGGGATGTAGTTCGTCGTAGATTATCCTGTCACATCCTGCGAAACCTAATGACTTGCAATTCCATGTTCCAAGTTTTCAATCGTAGTCCTTATTTCGTCGCGTGGGTCTTTGCCGATTGTATCGAGACGCTGTTTGAGCCGCACCTCCTTGGTGAACAAATGCTCGAATCGTACTTCCTCAATCTAGCTGAAGTCAGAAGGACAACAGTGCCCAGGCTGCACTACCAGCTAAGACCAAGCCCACTCATGGGCTCAATCAAGCGTTTTAACGTTAGGTAGAGCCCCGAACAAAGAAGCGAACCGCACCGGTCGCTGCTAAGTAGGGCTCGAAAGCGAAAAGTTTACGTACGGTTCGTAGCAGGGCTTAGAATATAGAGACACGCAAAGTACGGTCTCTATGCGTAGGCTCGTGTGCTCTCTCGCGTTTAGCTCTCTGGGTAGCGTAAAGAGGAGACGAAAGAACATGAGTATGGATTTGTTGCCAGGTATATAGTTTCTAGAGAATGATTTTCTTGTTTTGTATAGGTAGGAATTTATTTTAGTTTGCATCAAATATTTGAAATTTTCAACCAATCAATATCATAGATCGTTACACGAATAACACAACAAATTGGGTTCTTTAGGGGTACCCTGATTATTTCATAATCGGATTCTCCGCCCCAAAATTAGTCTAAATCCAATATTTCATAATTTTTGGAGTCCAGGAACTATTTTTAAAATGCCTTTAAAGTTTGTATGGGGAATTTTTTTTGTTCGGGTCGAACTGTCATTTTAGCGATTGAACTGTCATTCTATCCACGAAAGTTAAAACTGTTTTGTTAATTTGACCTTCAAAACAAAGGTATTGGATTCCAATAAATTGACGTAATACTCAGAAAAATGAGCTCTTTCGCTTAGGCTATAGAAAATAGCAATATTTTATTCATTAAACAACCCAATTGTCTGACATAGAATTGTGATAGAGTGACAATCCAAACGCAGAAAAATAAAAGGTTTAAATTGACAAGCTTTGCTTAAGTATGTTATGAATAAAGTTTTCGCTTCTTCGTCAATTTTAGGATCATGCATATCGAAAATGTATTGATTTTCTCTTAAAAATAGTTACGATTGCTCATAATCGCACCTTTAGTTTTTGATTCGGCCGATCGTTTCGAAACTAATATTTGAAGAAATGTATAGTGATTCAATGAGTTTTGCTGTTTTAACACGTACATGTTTGAGCCGGGTTTTCTACGCAGCAAGTAAAGCTTAGTTTCGCACATTTAGAAAAATGTCCAAATAAATAACTCGCGAAGTTCGTTCCGACAAGTTTCAAAATTATCGTCATCCGACGCAGATTCCGGTGAGAAGATGTGCGTATTTTCTAACCCGAAAAGAAACTATTTGACGGCAATAAGTGACCACAAGGTTTTCTTTCTTCACTTTCCGGGCTGAGATCCTCCGCTTTGAAAGAGCTGTGCCTCGCGTTTCGTTTTGTCGTGTATATTTCAAAAAGGCAAAAGAGTTTTAGTTTGATTGCTGTTTTTGAAAATAATGGGCGTCAGTGGGTGGTTTATTAAATATAAATTTAAAAATATAAATTAAATAAACGAGACATTAGGAAGAAAGTGTGCGAAATGGGTAACTTCACCGTCCACGCATCCTTCCTCCCCTGTAAATTCGAGAAGTACCTTGCCGAAATAAAATATTCTGTACTCCAAGTATTTCGAAGAATCATCTTTGCGCGTAAATACAACGCAGTAGACCAGGCCGCTTTGATGCATGTGTCATATCTCTGATATGCTGCAAGCATCAGTATTGACAAGAAAAGTAACACGATTGCTTTCCAGGGTGATTCCGCGTATGTATGACAATAGATAAGAGTAGTTACGATTTTTCAAAGATGCATTGACTGTACCTAACTCAACTCAGATATCATAGAAACACTACAGTTATTTCTTTTTGTAAAAACTAAATCATACCGATAAAAATCTTAAAAAATGTAGTCGAGCTGCCAAGTTTCACCAATTAAAATAGGCGGTGTGCAGGACTGCCATATTGTAGGTTCCTCGTTATAGAAAAAGCAAGGCGTTGGATGTTAAAATACAACAATTGTTGTATGAAGTGCCAAAAAGGAGAGTGGGCTCATTATGTACTTTAAAGAAGACACAGACACGTTTAATGCTTCCAGTGAGCTATTTGCTCTTTGAAGGAAGCACGACACTAGACAACGGACTAGCATGCAACGCCCAGTGGCACAGCCGAAAACTTTTCCTGACAGCTGCGGCTTGAATCGAACCCGCGCTCCTTAGCACGATGCGACTAAAGGCTTGGTGACCTTAGCCGCACGACCACGAAGCCACACTGACACACTGACAAATACGCAGTCTACTTCAAGCGCATAGAATCTGCTTCCAACAAAATATTCATATACCAGCATCCAAAAGATCGCAGATTTGCGAGTGATGCTTTGTAACTAAAAGGTTGTGACTGAGTATAGAATTAGCTGATGTTAAAATACACGTTAATGAAAAAAGGTGGCGCAAACTTATCGCAGACTGTTAGAAGACAGCTTCTACTATGACCAGGATTCAAGAATCTTGACCTACGCGAAGTTGTAAAGGAGACAACTACGTTATAAATGTGTTGGAAATGCAAGGGATGTAATTATTCAATAAACCTAATTATTAAAAAAGATGTTCATAATCTCAAATTCAGATAAATTTCTTGCGAGAAAGGCAACATGAATATTGAAGAGATGGATATTATTTTAGATAAAAATTCAACCTACAAGTAATACAGTAAGCAACAAATATATTATTTAAAAAAAGATTGCTTGAATTCCGGGATTAAATACAATCATAAATTATTGAGAAAACGATATCTTTAAACGCACTAAAACCGGTACAAATCTCCAAGGGAATTATTTATTTGAATTCAATTTTTACTAACAGTTTTCAGTCTTATCCAAAACCCCATCTTTCATAATATGAGCACAAATTATTATACTGAATAAGATTTGCAATAACCCCATAGAAATACACAAAATATTGCGATGATTTACAGAAGTGCAAAAAACCGATGGTACGGAGAGAATAGAGACCACCGGTGCGCAAAGGCGACCGATCATTATTTTACTCACATGGAAACGAACGACCGGTGCGAAAATGGGTTGATAACGAAATTAAAAATCGTTAACGACGTGCTGTTGCGTGTGTAGTATTAAGCCCACGGGTGGGCTTGGTCTAAGCACACAACTCTTAGCTGGCGGTCTTTATCATCGCTTTATCCGTTGAATCATGAGGTAGGAACTTGTGAGGACCAGAGCTATATTGGACGCTCTCCTTATCGACTCACCGTTTTGCAGCCCGTAACTACGCAACTACGCCTACACAATGAATCACGCAGCCTCGGGATTTCCTGAACGTCACTTCTGCTCCCTTGTTGACTAGGCTTCCGACAGACGCCAGGTTGGGTTCCAATTCCGGAACATAGAAAATGTTGCTGAGGGATTTCTTGTTGCTCTCCATTATCGTCGTAGCAGAATAGACGGCCGGATCCTACTCCATGGATATCCGTTTCGTTGCCGTCTGCTAGAGTGATGGTCAGGACAGAACTTTGGTTCAGGTCCTCGAAAAACGATTAATCGCAACACATATGGGCAGTAGCAACGGAATCGATTATCTACGTCTTCAACTGCTAACGTGGACGAACCTTCTTTCTTCATCATCATCGGACAGTCGCGCTTCATATGGCCTGCCTTCCGACATTGATGGTAGACCATAGGCTCCCAAACCTTTAGCAGCGCGACTCCCCCCCTTTGCCAGCAGACGTACTTTTTGTGACCTACCATGGAAATTCCCTCATTTGTTGTCTGTTGCAGTAAAAAAAATCGACTGTCTCCTTGCGACCCCCTGGATGAAGGCTGGCGACCCCCCCTAGGGGGTCGCGATTCACAGTTTGGGAAATCATGTGGTAGACGATGGTCTTCTTCTCGGTACCGACACGCACGATGGCTTCGCCTTGACTTGAGGCACAAAACAAGCAACGAAGAAGGCGCATCGATTACTCTTTATCCCAACTGGTAACAGATAATGACATGATCTCGAAAACTTTTGTTGCAGACAACACGGAAGCTGCATTTGTTGCGTACTTTTCAACTCATGAATAATCAATTATTACCAACCCAAAATCAAAACTTTTTGATGACACATCTTCAGCAGCGTTGCAGTGTTTACCGACTCAAAGTTTCCGCTCGAAAATCACAATGCAAGACTTAAAAATCTCTAAACTCGTACTGCATCCTATTCTGTTCAAGTTGTTAGGACAAGCCTACATACACTGTGGTGCATAATTGATCGGACAAACGCCGATTTTCATACAAAATGGCTAAGTTTGAGATGCTGTAACTATGGTTTGCTTTGATGGATTGAGCTCAATTTTTGACACGGAACTACAAATATGCTGAATTTTGTGTATACAAAGTATAAAATATTTTCGTTCACAGGTCTGGGCGTGGCAAGGCGTTGAAAAAAGTGCAAAAGTGATCGGACAGCGGCACGCGTGTAAATCAAAGGGGTACCGCTGTCCGATCACTTTTGCAATATTTTCAACGCCTTGCCACGCCCAGACCTGTGAACGAAAACATTTTATACTTTGTATACACAAAATTCAGCATGTTTGTAGTTCCGTGTCAAAAATTGAGCTCAATCCAACAAAGTAAACCATAGTTACAGCATCTTAAACTTGGCCATTTTGTATGAAAATCGGCGTTTGTCCGATCAATTATGCACCACAGTGTATGTCGCATTGCGAAAAATGTCGCAACAAAATCAGGTTGCGACATTGTCGTTATTGGTGCGCGATGTTGAATTTTGATTCACTGTTGGAAGCCAAACTTAGAATGAATCAACCAGTGCTGCAGATTGCTCGGCTTATATAGTGGAGCAAATGCTGCTATGATGGTTAATTCGTGTTCAGTTGACGTGTAAATCCATTGATTGGTTTGATCCAACAGTTCCCCCCTTAAGGTTTCGTCATCCAATAGGGCGTGAATCATGCGTCGTCCTCTCTCTTGAATTGGAGTCACAGGTTGGGTTGGTTGTGGTTCATCAATTGCATTCGGAGCCGGAATTGGTTCATCTTCGGTTTCATCGGTTCCTGTAGCTTCTCCATCCGTCAAGATAGAATCTTCCAGATTATTGAGAGGTGGGTCATCAAGCGGTTGAATTGCAGGTAGAACTTGAGGAGCGACATCCGCTGGAGCTTCTGTCGGGACCGTTAATCCGAATCCATCGAAGAATATGGAAAGTGCAGATGGTTGGTTCTTTGGACTCTTGTCTGGAACACGACTCTTGAGTTGATTGGTGTGGGACCGTATTGAACGTTGTTGATCGTCCAGGAACACTTTGTAGTTGACGTTTCCAATTTTCTCTATTACGGTTGCTGGTTCCCATCTCCAGGAATTCGTTGAATGTACCTTGACAAACACGAAATTGCCGTGCTGGAAATTCCTCTGAACTGCACCGTGCTTCTTATTGAAGGTGTCGTTTTGCTTTTTCCTGTCCCTGGATGTGGTTCCACGTTCGCTCGGTGGATTGTATGGTACGAATAGGTCTCCCGAACATGATTTCCGCCGAAGATCTATCTTCCAGGTCATTGGTGGGCGTTGAGCGATATACATGCAAGAAAGTGCACAGTGCTTCTTCTAGTGTTTCTCCCCCTGAGCGAATCTTGCAGAGGCTTCTCTTCAAAGTGTCCACGAATCTTTCAGCTAGTTTATTTGATTGCGGGTGATACGGAGCGATGCGAATGTGGTGGATTCCATGATTGGTGCAGAAAGTTTCAAATTCGTGACTTGAAAATTGGGTTCCGTTGTCTGACACGAATACCTCTGGAACACCTAATGTAGCGAATGTTTGATTCAGTAATTTGATTGTTGCTCTTGATGTCTTTGACTTAGTTACATGAACTTTTGGCCACTCGGAGTAGGGATCTGCTGGATCCACTAGACCAGCGTAATCGATGTGAATTCTCGAGCAGGGTCTTGAAGGTACAGGCCAGAATTCCAATGTTGTCTGTGTAGGAGCCTTTCCTGCCGTTGCACACGGTGTACAGCGCTTGGCGTAGTCCTAAATTTCTTGATCGATTCCGGGCCAGTATACAAAACTCCTTGCTATGGACTTCATACGAACTATTCCCGTATGACCTCGATGAAATTGCTTCAGGATCCTTCGTCGAAACTCGTCAGGAACAACGACTCTGTCGTCAAACACTATGCATCCGTCGACAATGGTGAGTGACTCGCGTCTGTGATAGTACGGTTGAACTGCAATGGGGAGATCCTGGGAACAGTTTGGCCAACTTTCACGGATGTGTTTAGAAACGGTTTGGAGTGTGGTGTTTGTTGATGTAGCCTTCCGCAGTGCTGCAAACGAAACCGGAACCTTTTCTGCTGCATCAGAAAGAATGCTTGAAAGATCTTCCTCAAGGTTGACTGCTGCGATTACGTATTCTTCCTCTGGCTGATTGCTTCAGTTGATGAGCCGTGACAGCAAATCTGCACGTCCGAAATCGTTCGTTGATACATATTGAATCTGGAAATCGTAGTTCAGCATTGTGAGTGCCCATCGTAAAAGTCGATTTGCAGTGTTTCACTGTTTAACACTGCAGAGTTAAAATAACAAAAATAATAACTAAATTTCCATGGCATAAAAACTAGAGAATAACTTATTTTGCCGTTGCAATAACACAATAACAACAAAAATAATGTCAAAATAATAACATATTTCAGTATGATGGTAAATTTGTTTATTGATATTATAATAGTTATTTATGTGAAAAGTGGCAAAAAGTTGATTTTTTCTGCACGAGTCGTACATTTATGCAAGGAGGCTTGCCGAGTTGGATAAATACGAGAAGTATTGAAAAAATCGAGTTTTGCATCGAGTTCCATATAAAATTGTATGCAATGTTTTTTTTTTTAATATTGCAACCCATTCGAGTTATATAATGTTCATAATGCAACTCAAATAAGTTGCATTATGAACATTATACAACTATTTTTCATTATGCAATTCATTTCAGTTGCATAATGAACCAGTTCGGAAAAAATTGCCATTATGATATCAAAATGGGTTATACAAAATATAAATCTTGATACTAAATTGCATAAATGATTTTTTTTGCAACTCGGCACTATAAAACTGTATGTTATACTTGCCGTTTCTGTAAGGTAATGGCCTACTTTTCCGCACAATATCGTTCAAAATGCAATTCATTTCGGTTGCATTATGAATCATAATTAAATAGTTCGATTGACAACCTCAGTTTCCACAGCTAGAATTTGAAAAACTATGACGGTTATAGCACAGCTTACATGATCCAAATTTTGTGTCTAGCAGCACGATGGAGCACGTGGTCGTTCCCATTCAATCGCCGCGAAGCACGATCATCGGCAAGCCTCGTTGGATAAATGTACAATTCGTGCTGTAAAAATCATCATTTTGCAACTCGTTACATAAATAACTATTGGGGCAATTGTGTTAAATTATAATTTTTACAATGATAGTAATACAGGTATTCTTCGATATAACGTACAAAAAACTTTTCTCTTTGTACGTTATATCGAAGTGTACGTTATATCGAAGCAGAGAAATTTTTTATATTTTTTTATGCTAATGTTGATGTATTCGATGTGAAATTAACCCCAAACAATGATTTCGGTGAAATTTTTAAAACCAAAAAGGAAAAACATGAGTTTTCACGAGAAAGTAATTTCGTATTTTGTGCTTCGATATAACGTATATTTTGCTTCGATATAACGTACACTATTTTTCTCTCCAATTTGCGCTAATTCCGGGCAAAAAGGCTAATGCTGCAACAAAACATTGATTTGGGTGATTTCGTAGTTCATCTGGGAGTTATTACTGGAAAAAATGAATTTTTTGAATGTTGTACGTTATATCGAAGCAAAATGTATGTTATATCGAATTCGCTATATCGAGGGTACGCTATATCGAGGGTACGTTATATCGAAGATTACGTGTATTTTTTATTTTTATGTTATTTGAAACTATACAAGAATAACTTGCCAATCACAAGTTTCACAATGATAGCATGTTTTATTATGTTTGTGTAATCCTAAGCTAGACAAAAAGAACTATAGAATTGCAAATTTAGATATGATGAGAAAATATGTTATTCTTCTGTGGGAGCATCCATTAAGTACGTCACGCAAACCCGAGCAGAAAATAATGGCAAAAAAATAACATATCAAGGTATTTATCTTAAATAACATTATACCTCGATATGCCCTCCATTAGGTGGACATAAGAGGCAAAATAACAAAAATGAATACCATAATTTTGTATAAATAACAGCTGAAGAATATCAAGTTTTGTTTCAATAATGAATGCATACCATAAATTTCAAGTGCTCTATTTGTTATCGAGAAGGTATGAAATAACAAAGTAATAACATGTCTTGGTATTAAATTGAACATTTTTCGATAGCTCCATGATGTAATAACAAATCTTATTATTCAGTTATTTTCCCAGCTAAATCAACAATACCACATGAATACCTAACTTTGCTCAAATACCTCCATTTGTTATTGTGGTGTTCTCATAACATTGCGTAGAATAATATAGCAATACCAATTTGAGGTATTAGAGCACAGGTTGCTCTTTGCACGGTATTTGTAAGGTATGCCCTTCTGCTCGGGAAAATTGGGAATTTCAGACCCCCCTCCCCTCTTCGTACGGGTTTTTCTATACCTAATACATTGCTTATCACACTTTCACAAACCTCCCCTCCCCCCTAGGACCGTGACGTGCTTAATGGTAGCCCCTGTTATTGGTTTGCTATTCATCTCTACCCGGAACGTAGCCCTAGCCTCAAAAGTTGAACAGAAGAAAGAAAAAAAAAGTGAGAAGAGACAGAGAGACAATAAATCGTGGAGAATGAGCAGGGGAACCATCTCGCGCTTAGTATCGATTTCTCTTCATCGATTCTCTCTTTGATTAATAATTTGGCCAACACATTATTTTCGAAATAATCCGAAGAGAAAATTGATGAGCAGATAGGGTATGTGTTCCATCATTAATCTCACGCTCCCATATTCATCCTATTCCAAAACAAGCGATTACGGCACCGATTGATTCCGTTCTTTTTGTTTTCATGGGTGCTCACTTCTAACAAAAAATACAAAAATAAGAGACAAAACAAACAGCGCTTCAATCCTTTGTTTTTCGTAGGATGAAAATGGGAGCCACATGCTTAAGAAGGGAACCAATACCCTATCAATCATTGCTTTTTGAGAGAAATTTGTTTTATTTTGATAATTTGGGGGATAGGAGGGATAAGCATTTATTCAGCCGTATATTGTAGCACTTATGGCGCATATACGGCAGATAAGCATTCAATGTCCTACTGTAAAGCAGGCTTGTCCACACTGAGCGCATGAAAATTCTGCTCTTTTGATTTACACCACGAAAACCATCATGTTTATGCCAACTTCTTATCCTACCTGATAGAAGGATGATTGTATATCCTAAATGACATTTCGAACTGTCAAAAAAACCGCACCACAGTGCCGCACTGAGCGCACAAAGAGAAATTCACTGGGGTGAATTCACCCGGGTGAAATTCTCTTTGCGCGCACAGTGTGGCACTGCGGTGCGGGTTTTTGACAGTTCAAAATGACATTTAGGTAATTTCAACATCCTTCTATCGGGTAAGATAGAAAGATTGCATAAATACGATGGTTTTGGTGATGTAAATCAAAAGAGCAGAATTTTCGTGCATTCAGTGCGGACAAGCCTGCTGTAAAGGCGCATATAGTGCTAAATAAATGCCATTTTAACTGCTTAACCTTCCTATTGCATCACGTTGGGAACAGTTCGCTGGCGTAGTGTACGTTTTGGGTCAAAAATGACCCTAATGCCAAAGGAGCGTTAATGGTTACCTGGGGTATTTAATGATTCCTAAAGATTTTTTGGTAAAACTTATAGAGATCAGATGAATCTAATGGAATTTCTAGCAGGCTCCTTGCAAGCGCAGGAGTCTCCTTCCGAAATATTGACATAAGAGAATATTTAGAATAATTTTGTGAAGAATTCTGAAAACTCATGAAGAATGTATAGTATAGTTTCTAAAATGCAGATAATTCAGAGAAATCTTATAGAAATTTTGCGGTGCGGTATTTTTTTTTTAAAGAAATTGCTAACAGATTGCCTAAGAAATCTCGGAATATGATCTTGGAGTTTTGAGTGCTAATCTTGGATAATTATGCCGGTGGAGCGCATATGACATATCCTGAACATATTTTTGTAGGTGTTACGGGAACTTAGAGGGACTCTCGGCTGAATTCTATTAAGCAGCTCGCAAACTCCGGGATGTGGGTGCGAATCAGCTAAAAGCTGTAATAGAGTATGTTTATTTCCTTTATAATTTCATTGTTTCACATTTTACTTACATTTTTCAGTGTTGAGCGTAGCAATACATTTTGCCCATAGTTTCTAAGTTCACGTACTTTAATATCTTTAGTAATAAGTTAGGTTTAATTTAATTAGATTTAGGAAGAAACTATCTGTGATTACCTGTGATACTAGCTTTAAATATAGATAACAATAAATATAAGTTTTACTTCACTGACCAATTCATGGTCCGTGCATGCGAGCTTCGCATCGCACGATTTCGACTGTTCTGTCCTATATGAATAGAAATACCAATTGTCTCTCCTCGTGGCTGTATGCCTGGGTGCTATCATTTAGACTGGTTCATAGATATATTTAAAACAGTGCCAGGTGGGGCAGTGTTGGCGGCAACAGTAGGTATGTTGTACATTTCGTAATTCATGCAGGAAATTTCATGTGCTCTGCCAGTTATCTTTAGAGAAGTTTCATTACCGTTGATATAGGGTATTGATTGCCTTATTAAGCATGTGGCTCCCATTTCCATCCTACGAAAAACAAAGGATTGAAGCGATGTTTGTTTTGTTTTTTTTTTTATTTTTGTGTTTTTTTTTTGTTAGAAATGAGCACCCATGAAAACAAAAAAGAACGGAATCAATCGGTGCCGTAATCGTTCATTTTTGAATAGGATGAATATGGGAGCGTGAAATTACTGATGGCACACATACCCTAGTTTTAGCTTATTTTTTAGATTGTTTTGGTTGAACTCCTGAAATGATATTAGGACATCTCTAAAAGTGTATTTTTTTAGCAGTTACATATGCCCTATGTTGTCAATGATCTGCTGTGTATGGAGTGGACCTAGTGTGATGGTTAAAGCACGTGAACATCACGCCGACGACCTAGGATCGAATCCCACTCCCGACAAACTCGCAAAATGTGAGTTCTTCCTTCGGAAGGGAAGTACAGCGTGGGTCTCGAAATTAACTAGCCCGGGGCTGAAAATCTTGTTGATACAGATAAAAAGAAGATCTGCTGAAGACGTCCCAGTTGCAGCTCTAGATGTATTTTGAAATTCTCATACACTGCTGGAGATGACCTAATAGGAATAGCTTGAGGATTTTCTAGTTCTGCTTCTATCCAGTAATATCGTTATTTCTAATTGAACTTATTGAAGTATCACAGAAGAATTGGCTTCTTTAGTGGTGTTGAGATAATTCCATATTCTGAATCTGCATGCCAACCTGAGCCGAAATCCAAAATTTCATCAATTTTGGTGCCCGGGAACCTATTTAAAATTCAATTTGAAGTTTGTATGGGAGCGATTTGTCAAATCACCCCTCGTCGCATTTTGTACTGAGCGGAGCTGTCAAGCAGTTTCCCAGCTGTCAAAAGGTGATTTCATAAAATCTGTTTGAAATTGATTTTTGGTACCGTAATCCGGAGTAACATTGATCAGAATTTCCGATCTTTCTTGAATAATTCTCTCGTTAAAGCAAACGTTACATATTTTATATTTTTAAAACAAGTACTGGCCCTCTGAGTATGTGTTAAGCTATTCGAAAAACTATTGTAAAACTTTTAAACATGTTTAAATAGGCTTTTTAATTTCATTTTTGATTTTGTTGATTTGGGGTAACATTGATCATGTCAGTGATCAATGTTCGTTTGTGTTGAAAATATCCTTACTTACTAAATTCGAGGTCGCTGATTTCGAATATGTTGTCCAAATTCTTACAAGTTATGTACTTTTTAAGATATTTAAAGAATAAAAACCTCTAAAAAGCGAATAACGCCTAAAGGTAGGCAATGGCTTAAGTAATTTAATGCCTTCTTTCACAAATCGTATATTTTATTGAAAAAGAGCACTTTCATAAAAGCTTCATTTATTTAATCCAACCCCTGGATATCATATGGAAGTAATACTACAGTGATTTCGAACCTCATATTGTATTCAGTATTCATGCCAAGTATGAATGTTTGATAATGTATCTCATTCTGTTACGAAACACAGTTTTGGAAAAATAGATTTATTTCAATGTTTATGTAATTCAATTTTCATGAATTACATGTCATTTGATAGTTAAATAATAGCAGGTTTCGATACACTATTCGAAAGTAGAAACCGATTCATTGTAAAATGCTTGTTTGTACATTTCATGAGGTCGGTCAAGCCGATCAATGTTACCCCGCTGATCAATGATACCCCGTATTACGGTACCAAAATAAAGTTCTACAAATCTGAAAAAAATCATAGCGGCTCAGAAAAAGGTGCTCTTTCGTTTAAAAATAAAAAATCATTGATTTTTTCTTAATTTAAGAACCCAATTGTTGTTGAGATCTCCAGTTAGCCTAGTGGTTAAGGCTATGGATCGCCAATTTGGAGACGGCGGGTTCTATTCCCGTTCCGGTCGGGAAAATTTTCTTGACTCCCTGGGCATAATGTATCATTGTACTTGCCTCACAATATACAAATTCAGGCAGGTAAAGAAATCCCTTTATTTAATAACTGTGGAAGTGTTCAAAGAACACTAAGTTGAAGCAAGGCAGGCCAAGTCCCAGTGGGGACGAAGAACCAAAAAGAAAAAGAAGAATTGTTGTTGAAGTTCATTAAATAATTTTTACAACATCCAGAGCTTACTATTGAATACTTAAATCTAAAAAGAAATTTTGGAAAACATTTTCATAAATTACATGTACAAGATTCAAGCTGATTGCATGGTGAAACTAGACAGATATTAACCCTAGTCGTACATTGGGGTCATTATGACCCCCAAACGTGCACTAGGTCAGCGAGGTGACCGCAAACTAATGCACGGAGAAGGTTAAACATGTTTCACATTTAAGAATATCGAAAGATGCTTCTATTTGCCTGAGCTTCTATAATCAAACTTGCTAAATTTTCGGGAATATTTTATTAACTAAACACTTGTCTTCTTTCTGTTTGTTAACTTTGAAATTCTATACACATGAGTGGACTTCAGAGTATTTGTTCGTCTTCTTCTTTTTTTGGCGTAACGTCCTCACTGGGACAATGTCTGCTTCTTAGCTTCCTTGTTCTATGAGCACTTCCACATTTATTAACTGAGGGCTTTCTCTGCCAATGATCATTTTGCATGCGTATATTATGGCGCCAGCACCAAACCGAATAGCGACGTTTTGACTAGCGACACTTTTCGACTAGCGACACTTTTTTTCAGTACCGGGTGTAGTGCGCTGTGTGCGTTCAATGATGCACTATCATATTTGTCACTTCCGATGTATGTTGTAAACAACCCACAATTAGCAAAAATATTTTTCTCAAAAAAAGGTTTTCGATTTCCAACCGAATTCATAATATCATGTGGCAGGTTTGAAAATACTCTATGCCCAAGGAGGTCCAGGAAGTTTTCTTCACGGAAACTTTTTGGACCGACGGGACTCAGCATGGTCACGCTGAATACCCACGTGTTTACTGCTGTGGCTCTATGGGCCCTTGAAATAACAAACTACTATATTATCCCGTTTTCTTCTCTTCCCCCTCTTCCGCAGATGCCCCGTTCGAAGCGACGCCACCATTCAAGGTCCCGGTCTAGGTCCTCCGGGGCCTACCGGGAAAAGCGTCCCAAGCGTCACCACGACTCGGAAGCCGAGTCCGACAATCGACAGTCCAATACAAGGTAAGTCGTACTACTCAGTTCACCTCTTTATATTGAATTGCATGAACAACGAACAAATTGCTATGTGGAACGAACAAGCTGGCAAGGTTGTCACGGGGCTTGCATAACCACAGGCGATTGATTTCGTTTACTGGTTTATGGAAAACAAAAACGGTTTGTTTGGATATGGAAGATACGCTGGAACAACTATTGAAAGACGACAACCACACGAGCAAGAACACGGATTGAGGAGGGTGATTGATCGATTGAGTGCTGAGAATGATACCCTTCTTGTCTAAAACAACAGAAGACGCATGAAAGGAAGCTATTAGTTTTATGGGTATTATGTGTATAGCTGGGTTCGCGCCTATTAGGTGGCCGGCTTTGAGAAAGCAAATATTTGCTAGCTCATCTATTATCTCTGGCCACCACCAGTGCGGAGGGACGAAGGTGGTAAGGTAACCCATTAGCAGCCCAAGTCGGCCGATCAATGAAGCCGTATGAAAGAAAATACATAAATCCGAGAATCAATGAATGGATGGGGTGTGGAACGATTGATTTCAAGTGTCGGCAGCATTTTGGGAGCTTTTTGCGGGAATTGCCTCTTGGCGGCGGTGGTGGAAGCACGTGTTCCGATTCAGTTATTGTATTGACCACTCTCCAAACAAATAGTAGGGAGAGGTGGTGGCTTAATGGCTTTCGCTGCCGATCGGATTTCAAGGTCGTCCGAGTGTTAATCTGCCGCGTAACGATGCATAAAATCGGAGCAATTTATTCGTCGTAAAATCCACCACGCATTCCGATGTCCGTAGAGGGATTTAGAAGTGGACAGCAGACGGGTTTTTATCACCGCACTAAAACCCGATCAGATCAGAACGAAATTGTACCGATCGATTGGTTTATGGTGGTAGCTTTTCTTGTAAAGGGCATTAATTCCCGGGATCAGGCTTCCGGCAGATTTATAGCAACCTGCTTCATGCTTGGCAAGGGAACAGGGCTGGTCTGGAATTTCTTTTTGATTGATTCGGTCATTATTTTGCACCAATTAAGAATAACGAATGAAAATTTTTCTGAAGGTCTCGCTATACTGCCCATATGCGCATAGTCGATGTAACCACCATTGGTAATGCCACTTTACAAAAGCTAATTTCTAACGCGTGTGCATATTTGTGACCAGTTTCATTCAAAAGGTCACCAGATCTAACCCTTAGTTAGATGTCAACGCGGAAAAAATCTTGAACTTTATATTTATTCATTGTTAAAATTCCAAAAGTATGTTGAAAAGGGAAGTGGCGCTTACATCGACTATGCGAATATGGGCAGTAAAACTGCCCATGATCGCATATCAGTCCCATCTTTGCTGGGTTTCCTATTCATATGGGACAATTATGCGATCATAGGCAGTATAGATGAAAGTAATAAATGTTGTACTTCTTGTAATTTATTATGTTTTATTTGTATCAATTATAGAGAAGTAGAATATCCCTTAATCTGTAGAGAAGAGTGTTCTATTTAAATTTCCATTATCAACCTAATTTTTCCGGAGGGTGTAGGATATCTTTCAATAGTTTGGATTATTTCATGATCCTCCAAGAATTAGTTGCAGAGTTTCTTCTTCTTTATGGCACGACGTTCGCATCGGAACTTGACCTGCCTCTCTTCAACTTAGTGTTCTTTAGAGCACTTCCACAGTTATTAATTGAAGGGCTTCCTTTGTCTGCCATTGTATGAATTTGTATATTGTGAGGCAAGTACAATGATACACTATGCCCAGGGAGTCGAGAAAATTTTCCCGACTGGAACGGGAATCGAACCCGCCGTCTCCGGATTGGCGATCCATAGCTTTAAGCACTAGGCTAACTGGAGACCCCTGAGTTGCAGAGTTATTCCAGACAATTGTAGATCAGATCTGTCTCTGCTCCCACAAGTTTGATTTAATTACTTCAGAGTTTATCCATAACAATACTAACAATTCCCACTGCAGATTTGTTTAAATGCTTCCCATAAAGTTTGTACAGGAGCATTTAACGAGAATGAAGCCATATAACGTATGTCAATTTTTATAAAAAAAAATCCCTAAAGAATCCTCGGATAAATCCTTAAAGGAATCCCTGGAGATATCCTAAAGCGGGAAACGCAATGGGGCCGGCAACGGAGTGCGAAATTGTTGCGGTATGTACTAAAACAATAAGCGATGGTGCGGAAAAATACAATGAGTGAAATTTTTCTTGGAGTGCCTCGGTAATTCCTCCACGAATTCGCCAGGAAATTATTCCAGAAGTGTCTTGGTAATTCTTCCAGGGGTTTCTCATGAATTTCCCAGGAGATCCATAGGAATACGTCCAGGAGTTCCTCTAGGAAGAATCCACGGAACTCCTGGAGGAATTTCCGAGGAACTTGCGAAGAAATTCCTTAAGAAGGTATTTCCGAGAAACCCCTGGGAGATTCCCAGAGGAATCCCATAGAAATTGCAGGCGCAAATTTCGAGAAACTCCTGGAGGATTCCTGGAGGAAACTCGAGAAATTTCTGCCGAAATTTCCGAAGAATTCTTGGAGAAATTTCCGAGAAACACCCGGAGGAATTCCCGAGGAACTCCTGGAGAAATTCTCAAGAAACTCTTTGATGAAATCCCAAAAGTCTTCCGTGAGAATTTCCTAAGTACTCCCGGAAGAATTCCCGAAGAATTCTTAGAGGTATTTCCGGGAAACTCCTGGAGGAACTCCTGAAGATTTCCTGGAGGAATTCCCGAAGATCTCCTAGAGGAACCCCTGGAGTAATTTCTGAGAAACTCTTGAAGGGTTTGCCGAGGAACTCTTGGAGGAATTCCCCAGGATCTTCTGGAGGAATTTCCCAGGATCTCTTGGAGTAATTCATAAAGAACTCCTGGAGTAAGTCATGGGGAACTTTTGGAGTAACTCATGAGTCATGTGGAGCTCCTGAAGAAACTCCCGTATACTGAGGAAATCCCGAGCATATCCTGAGGAAATTTCTGAGAAACTCCTGGAGGAATTCCTGAAAGTATTCCCTAGGAACTCCAGGTGATCGGACAATGAATTTATTGTTATTTTCCGGCTCAATTGAATGTACTTTGCCTAAAAATATTTCAAGGTTTTACGTCTGTTCCACGTGAACTCCTGGAGGAATTCCCGAAGAACTTTTGAAGGAACTGCCGAGGAACTCCCGAGAATCTCCTGGATGAATTCCCGAAGACCTCCTGGAGTAATTCCCGAGGGACTCCTGAAGACTTAAAGGAATTCCCAAAAATATCCTGAGGGGAATTCCCGAGGAGCTCCTGGAGGAATTCCTGGAAGTATTCCCTAGAAAATCATGGTGTAGTTACCGAATATCACCTGGAGAAATTCCCGAAGAACTCCTGGAGGAATTCCTGAAGAACTGCTGGAAGAACTCCACAGGAGAATTCTTAGAGAAATTCCCGAGGAACTCCTAAAGGAATTCCAGAAGAACTGCTGGAGGAATTCCTGGAAGTATTCTCGAGGAACTCCTGGCGGATTTTCCGAAGAACTTCTGGAGGAATTCCCGAGGAACTCTTAGATAAATTCTCGAGGATCTCCTGGAAGAATTCCCGAAAAAAAATCCCGAAATTCCGTGGAACTCTTGGAGGAATTCCCGTGGAACCCCTGGTGGAAATCCGAAGAATATCCTAGGGGTCTCCAGTTAGCCTAGTGGTTAAGGCTATGGATCGCCAATCCGGAGACGGCGGGTTCGATTCCCGTTCCGATCGGGAAAATTTTCTCGACTCCCTGGGCATAGTGTATCATTGTACTTGCCTCACAATATACAAATTCATGCAATGGCAGGCAAAGACAGCCCTTCAATTAATAACTGTGGAAATGCTCTAAAGAACGCTAAGTTGAAGAGAGGCAGGCCAAGTTCCGATGCGAACGTCGAGTCATAAAGAAGAAGAAGAAGAAGAAGATCCTAGGGGAATTCCCGAGGACGTCCCGTGAGGAGCTTCTGGAAAATTTCCCTTGGAATTCCTGGAGGAAACTTGGAACTGGAGGGGAATAAATGCTGAAGGATTTTTTTGTGGAAATTTTGGAAGGAATTCCCGGATAGATTATGGATTCTTTTTCATAGAAATCGTGGAGAAATTCCTTGGGAAATCTTGAAGGGATTCTAACACAAATGCTATAAGAATTCTTTAGGAACTTCCAAAGGTATTCCCGAGGAAGCTCTGAAAGAATTTACGAAGAAATTCCTTAAGGAAACCCGAGCAGAATCAATGAAGAAATCTCAGGAGACATCCTAAGTGAAATCCCCGAAAAATCCAGGGAGAAATAAATTTAGAATTTCCAGTCCAAGGAATTTCGGGAAAATTAATTAGGGATTCGGTAAAAAATATTGAGAGGAATCCCTGAAAGTATCCTTGAGAAATCCCTGAAGGACTCGTAGGAGAATCCCTAAAGGAAACACGAGAAGAATCAATGAAAGCATTTCAAGAGGAATCTCTGAATAAAAAAAAAAGGAATCTCATGGGAAAAATCCAGAAATCTCCAAAAGAATTCCGGGAGGAATCTGTCAAGGAATCCCTGATAAAGTCCTAGATGGAAACCCAGGACATTGACGTTGCTAAAGAAATCCCTAAGGGAATCCTGAGACAAACTAATGAAAGAATCTCTGGAGAAATCCCTAGGGGAATCCTGAAATTGCTCCTGGTATTCCAATTAAAATTTTCCTGGAATTCCATCAAATATATTTCTAGGTATGTTTCCCGATATTTTTCTCAGGGATTCCTTCAGATATTTCAAAAGGGATTCCTCTTCGGAATTCGTTCTGGGATAGATGGAACTAATTCAAATACGCGCCTCTCGTAACCCTTGATAAGCTCGAAGCATGCCGTCAACAGGTTAAGATTCAAGAATAACCTGGAAACGTAAACCTTGGAGCGAGATTTGTCAGTTAGATGACAACAGTGTCCAAATCGTTCAAATCCCTCTCAAATACAAGAAGCTAGATTGATGCCGTTTTCAGCAAAGTTATTCAAAAAGCTAGGAACTATCTGATAATAAAGTCCTCGTTTCGGTATTTATGCGTCTAGTGTCAGCAACAAAAAACAAAGAGAGTGTACTGTCGTTCTACACATAATTCTCGGATACTTATTCAAAACGACGTATCTACATAGGATTTGCGTGTATTATGCGTCGTTTTGAAAAAGTATCCCAGAATTGTCCTATGTTGTATGGAAATCCCTGTAAACATAGATCAGTTTTATGTAGAATAGCAGTGTTTCCAGAAACTCTAAAGAACTATATGTAGTATAACTATGCCGTTTTCCGCAGAACCGATCATTCCAGCATAGAACTTTTTGGTAATAAAGTTCTTTGTTAGACATTCCTGCACTATATAGCACTACATAATCTACAATGATGCATTTTTCAGCAAACTTCCAGCATGTTAGGAACTACAGTATTGACTCGATTTTATAAGCCCCCATTTTCGGCTGACAAATTCTCCCCACAACAAACTGATTTTCCACGGCAAACTCCAATTGTTTGGACGTTTCTTCTCTACTCTGTACTGCGGTCAAGAATAATACAAATGTTGCACATTTCTTTAGTAATTTTTTGCCTGAACTTTCCAAGCATCGAGAAATTTCATAAGATCCGCGTACTTGTCATTAGTATACATCTAAACGACAAATACAACGATTCATACTGCCGGTTTCGAACCGACTTCGTTTCTGTTTCTGTTGACTTTTTGCTTTACCTATAAAAGTGTTCATTTAATGACTTGTGTTGAACACATGGTACTGGGAGCAGCAATGCCAGTAACACAAAAACAGAGGAATCTCTTAAGGACTTTCCGAAAAAGAAAAAAATCCAAGTGGAAATCCTTAGAGGAGTTTCTGGATAAATCCCCAGAGGAATCCCGGGTAGAGGCGAAGAACAAACCAAGTGTTGGATTTGGTGGTTCGGACCTCCTCAAAGAAACACGCACTTCTCTGATGGTGATAATACTTGAAGCTGAAATGTTTAATTATTATAATATTTTGGGTGAAATGGTGTAATTTTGCTGCTTACAATTTGGTCTCATTCACCGGGATAAATCCAACAAATCTATTTCTATAGCGCGCGGGCACCGCGGACCTAATGGTGATTATGCATATTTATAAATTGCAGGTTATGGCGATATACTGTACTACTTACAATAATAATAATTCACTGTCTAGCAGACTGTGCACTAAACTCAAATCAATCAACTATTCTTGACCGTTCCTGACAATCGAATTCATTTGGTAAAGAAATAAACAAAATTATTACAAAATTCAGAATCGTTTGCAATAAGCGATATAAACACGTCGCGATTGATCTGACTTCTAGCTGTCCTCACATAGATATAAGCTAGCATTTGACTTCTTATTGACGTTAGTATATCGGACAGCTGCGACTCATGTAATATTTACCGGCCAGATATAGCTGGGCAGGCTTCGAGTCAGAAGCGTCACGAGGCGGTTCGATAGCAGTGTTGCTAGTATTGCCAACACCAAGGACAAAATAATAACAAATTTTGCCATCATATCTCATTTTATCATTCTTATGTTATTTATGGATAACACTAAATAACTCGCTAAGAACAAAAAATATTATCATTGTAAAATTAGTTATTTCTGAGTTATTATTGAATAACAATAAATAACTGAATAATAACAAAACATGCAATCATTGCAAAATAAGTTATTCTGAGCATCCTGAGTTATATAACATCCCAATTGCATATTTTGCAATCATAACTTAAGTAAAAAGAAAATCGCGTTAAGTACTGTTCCTTTGAATTCCACTAAGAATTTGCATCCTTTGACAGATACGTATTTCGACCTCAACTGTAAGGTCGTCTTCAGTCTTCAGTCAGTCAGTCGCCTTGACTCGACTCATAACTTGTTTTGTTATTGTTGGGTTATTTAGTATTTATTTTATTGTAAATAGAATATTGATGAAGATCAAATTTTGTTATTGGTTTGTTGGGAATAAGGACTAAAAGAACAAAAAATAATAACTCACTTTGTTCCAGAAAAAATTTTAATAATAACTTATTTTGTTATTATAAGATCAAACCAAGGACAAAACATTTCAGAACTTACAATACAGTTTTTTTCCAATCATAGGAACAAAATTTACAATTATGATGATCTTATTTGAAATAACTTTTTGTGTTCTTATTTTGTTCTCAACAACTCGATAATAACTTATTCAGTTATTTTCCGTTTTGAAATATTTTGTCCTTGGTTTGTTCTTATAAGGACAAAATTAGTTATTATTGAGTTATTTTCCGGTACAAAGCCAGTTTTTTTTTGTTCTTTTAGCTCCACGTTTCCCAACCTTGGCTCTCGCGACCCCCCAGTCTGTCGTCACTGCGCTTTTCGTAATACAATCGAAGCGTGCCTGCAAGCGGTTGGGGGGTCGCGAAACGAAGGTTGGGAAGCTATGTTTTAGCTCTTATTCCCAACAAACCAATAACAAATTTTGCCATTCATCTATTCATTTTTAATGGCAAAATTTGATCTTCGTTAGTTATTTTCTCCCTACCGGAATGCTAGGAGACAATTCTTGAATGACTTGTCCTAGAGGCCCCGCTGTAATCTCTGGAGAAATTTCCGGAAGAATCCCTAGATAAACCCTAGAAGATGAATTTCGGGATAAATCCTTGGTGGAATTCGTGGTAAAGTGAACATCTATGGATAAATCCCCAATAAAATAGAAAAATCCCTAGAGAAACTCCTGGGTGAATCCCTGGTGAAATTCTTCCCCGAAGAACTTATTTAAAAAAAATCCAACATCCAACAGCTATTCTTGGACAAACCCTTGAGGAAATCCCTAAAAGATACCTGAGAAAATGTTTAGAGGAATTACTGATGGAATCCCTAGAGAAATCCATGGAGAGGTCAGACAAACCCTGGATACCCTGGCGAAATTCCGGAAGGAATACTTGGATACACCCCTGGAAAAATCCTTGTGGTAGTCCTGAATTAGTGCAAGAAATACTAAATGGAATCGCTAGGGAATTTCTAGTTGAATCCATTGTGGGTTTCCTCGAGGAATACCTGATTGAATCTCTGAGTTGCACTCCCGCAGGCATTCCAAGTGATTTTTCTGGATGAATATCTGGTGAAATTCTTGGAAAAATCTGCGGACAAATAACTGGAGTAATATGTACATACTACCCTTTGAGGAACTCCTGTGTGTCCTGATAATTTCTGAATGAATCCTCTGAAGTAATCCCTACAGGAGCTCCTGCATAGATATATTTAGAGGGATCTAGAGAAATCCCTGGTGAAATTCTTGGATCAATCCCTTGAGAAATCCCCGCATAAACCCCCTGGAGCGATGCAGGCCAAGTTCCAGTGGGAATGTGTAGAGCCATACAGAAGAAGAAGAAGAATAAGAAGAAGAAGAAAATCTCCAATAGAATCTCTAAATGAATCCCTATAGGAAACTCTGGAGGAATTCATGGAATATTCTCTTGTGGTATGCCTGGGGCAATTCCATGAAAAACAAACGAACTCAAATGTCAGGTAGATCTTAGCTTACCGAACGACTTTGCGGAAAACGGCATCATTCTATCTCATCCGGATTCTGATACACAAAGGTTTGAATATTGTTGACACTGGTGCCACCTAGCGGACGACTCTCGAACCAAGGCCACCGTTTTCAGATAGCCTGCTGAATGAATTTGCGAAGAAACTGTTCTTCTATCTCATTAGGATCTTGAGACATACGTTGTGCAGAGTATGTGGTCCATTTTGGTACCCCAAGCCAATCCGGAATTATTTCGGAACCATGTGGACCATTCACTTCCAGAGTACTGCCACAGACAAACAGACGTAACACCTAGATCAATTTTCGTGAAAATCCATCGCCCACTTCACACTTCCATCACCTGGTGGAAATGTTTCACGAAACACTGCGTCGTGCAATATCGTGAACAGAAGGCGCTAGTGTAAAACGTCAAACGCAAAGAAAAACGTTGTGCGCGCCTCTGGTTGTGAAAGCCACAACTATGAAGATTTGAAATGATCGTTAAAAGCATGGTCAATGCAAATTTCGCAAGTGTTATGTCTGTTTGTCTGTGGTACTGTCCTGTACATAGGTCAAATATGGGTTAACATTTTGGTCGGCTGTCAAACGCTGCGCTGTTATTTTATATTTCGACCGCTATCAGCCCTGGATCGCGATCAATCTTCCGGCAGATTTAAAGTAACCTGCTCTTCTGCACCTAGAACCGATAACTACTCCAGCTCAGCCGAATTTATTACCATTCCTTTTGGGGAGAATGAACCTCATCCGTTGCTTCTCCCACCGCGAATGGCTTCCGGAAGTGTATAATTGGCCAATCATCTTCCCGCGGGGGTTGCTGGTCCGCAACATGTCGCGCTCGCTCGTGCAATCGATTAGGAAGTCTCATTTGCCAACGAAATCGAAGTTCACGTTTCATAACATCAATCAATGGAGCGATGGATTGCTGCTCACACAGCACAGCAGGATCCTAATTGGATTCATCGATAGGATTGGATTATGGTGTGATTTCGACAAACTCCACAGGTTCAAAACTTCATCACTACCGGTTGTAGTGACAGACAAGTTCACTGTTCTTTAATGTGCCCCGAGCGATAGACTCCCGTTGTCGCGTCGAGCATGCATATCGGTATCCACCAAAGTGACACCCCAAGAAGAGGAGGTGCGTGGTTAATTATTACAAAATTTGCACCGCAGCAGAGCAACAACAACGGCATGGTAGATGCAGCCCACGCCTCAGACTGCGACGTCGCGGTTTAATAAACTTCCAACAGGTCGGAAATTGTGGTTGTTGTCGTCGGTGGTTGCTTGCTTGCACCCTACGCGCCGGGGAGGTTATGGACCGATCCGGTGTGAAGGCCGTTGGTAAAAATGTGCGATTTGTATTACCACAAGCAAGTTCACATGGCTTCAATAATGGTCGGTCGGGTGTCGTTGGTTGATGCTGTCGCGCAAGAATATTTGCTTTCAAGGGGGAATGGCGATGCGATGGTTGGTGTGTGGGGTGTTTGGTACATACTACTGCTATACTCCAAATCCGAAGAGTCGAAGTTCAACCGGTTGGCCCAATTTGGGTACAGTGCGGATGTGATGACCGAGCGCTTGACTTGGTTCCGTTCGATTTGACCCGGGTCGCGGTGGATGACCCTAGCAAGGCGCAGGCTGATTGAGAATTGGGTTTTCCGGATATTTGTTTTGCGACGATCCAGTCAGGATACAATACATCTCAGTGTTCTCCCTCTGCTTCGTAGACTTTTTCCCACTCACTTACTCACTCACTTGAGCAGTGATCACCACCCCTAGGGGACCACCCTGGGCGTCTGTTCGCTTTAGTCTTTATCTTGGCCCAGCACAATCTTCTGTTTACTCTATTTATCCCCGTGTCGAGACTTTGTCATCACGACTCACGAGCCCATGGGTCTGCCTCTGCTGCAGACATGGGTTGTAGCAAACCTGCAGCTTTTGTATGATATCTGCTGATACGCGCCATGTATCGCCGACGTACAATTGCACAAATTTTAAATGGTGCTCTCTGTGCTCCAAACCTTCTTGTGATAACCGAATCAGTGGTGAACACCAAGTTTGCAGAGTTGTGTATTACACACTCTCATAGAATCTGCTAAAATTGTTGTTTAAAAAAAAAATAATGTTAGAAATTGCGGAAAAGCTATGACAATGCTAAAGCTTTAAGAATCACCGGAAGAACGAATGCTGTATAGCAGCCATTATTGTGTAGATGAGGGGAATCGAAATACGTATCGTAAGTAGGGAACAATTAACAATAGTCGTATTCAATAAGAAAAATATAATTATTTTAGTTTCCCCTGAAGAAGACACCATCCAAAGTGTCGACACGTCGGGTCAGATAACAACTCGTTTTGATTTAACAAGACTGCGTAGCCGTCAAAATCCGAATTTAGAATCACCTGTAACCCTTGAAACCCTGAAACCATACTGATAACCGCTCCTTCCTATGAAACGCTTTGAAAACCCCTCTGAAATTTCTTTTCAAGTTTTTTTACGCTGAAACCTTCTGAAACCAATCAACGCTTCGAAAGCTTTCTGAAATCCAATCTCTCTTGAAATTCCTCTAGAACTCCCCGAAACCCACAGTTGTCCTTTGAAAATTCTATTACCTCTGATATGCCTTGAAATCCCCTTAAAATTTCCTGAAATTCTCGGAAACCTCTCAAACTCTTCTTCCCCGAATTGTTTTGAAACTAGTATGAAACCTCTCTGTCCCTTCCTCAAACCACCAGCAACTCCTTCGAATCCCATTGAAACGCCTTGCAACCCCTTTGCAACCTCCACGATACCTAAAACTGTAAATATGACAAATTTGCAGCAGATAGGGTAATTCGCTAAATGTTGAACACTACCCAAATGTTGAACAGTTTCTGAATATTTTATTATAAATCTTACTTAACTAATTTTCATCCAACGTAAACGTATGATGTAAATGCATATACATGTGGGTCACGATATTGCTCTAATTAAGTTACAAAATTATACATATTTTTCGTCAAAAAATTGATTGAAAATTTTGTACCGCTGATGACATGAAAACTGCACAATTCTTAAGATTAATTTTAAGAAATTGCTGTTACGAACTAAGCTTTGCGGGCTAATCGACCACAAATATCAAAGGCCCACCATAGTTACAAGAACTGGAAGGATGTCATTAACAGTTAAACATTGTTAAAAATCATATTTTCATTGTGATTCAATTTGAAAAAACAAAAAATTCTTATCACACTACCATTATGCATCCATGATCCAATTGTTGAACACTGGCATAACCTACGATGTTAGCATGACTGCTAGATTTTTTTTTTTTCAGTTTACCTAACCGTACATTTCGTGGGGTTTCAAAGGCGTTCCAGGGATGTTCTAGGGGTGTTCCAGTGGGCTTCAGAAAGATTCCAGTGGTTTTCAATGGGTTTCAAGGGCGTTTCAGAGGTGTTCAAGAGGAATTCAGAGTGTTAGGGGGTCCCAGGAGTATTTCACGGCGTTCCAGGAAGCTCAGTAGCAATCCAAGGGTTTTCAAGGGATTTCAGGGTCGTTCCATGAGTGTTCTTGGGGGTTGAGTGGGTCCTATGGGTTTCCAGAAGAGTTTCAGGGGCTTTAAAAGGCGTACTTTTCTTCTGTCGTTTTCGCTTCTAATCAAATCTTTTCAGCCATTTTTGCATCTAGTCATCTTTAAACCGATTTCAGTCCATTAGAGCTCTCTTCAAATGTGCGATTCGTTGTCATTTAAATGAACTGGCTCGGACTAGCAGGGCACAAAACACAAAAAACCCGGAAAAAATCCGCCAGGGAGAAAAAATATCGGATGTCGGGTCAAAGTCGGGTCAATTTTTATCAAATGTTGGACCATTGTTGGACCCACATCGGGTAACTGTCGTGTCTATGTTGGGTTTGGTGGCCAAAATAAAAACAGGTGAATGATAGGTTGATGTCGAGTTATACGTCATCAATTACGAACAAAGCTTCAACCGTTCAACAATTGGCGAGAACCGTCCAACATTAGGATGAGCTAGCTTAAGGAAGCGTTCAACATTTGGATAACAGACTTCCCATACAAATGTTCTGTTTTCTCTTAGAAAATGGAATTTAAGGGATTACAAATTCAATGGGCAGTATAAGGGATAAGTAGATCTAGACGTTCACTGGATATTTTTCAACTAAAGTGGAATTATGCACGGAAAAACAAACGAATACCAAAATGCCGGTACTAACCGTTCAACAATTGGCGAATTACCCTAATTGAAAATGTCGACTACCGGAGTGAACCATTCAACAATTAGCGAGTATTGGCCAACATTACGATGAACTAGTTCAAGGATGCGTTCAACATTTGGGCTCCAGACGTCCGGTACTTTGCTTAGGTAGAGAATATACTTGATGACCTACAATTGGTAGCGGTGAGCCTGCGTTTACGAGTCCACTGACGCATTCGCCTCCTCTGGTCTCGGTCCTGGGCCAATCGCTTCCAGTCGTCCTGAACATTTAGAGTTCTTGTGCTCTTCAACTGCTAAAATCCAACGTGTGTGCAGCCTTCCATGAAGCCGACGGCCTTCTCCTGGTCCTGGTGGCTATATCCATCATCACTTCTCATACTTTGTACAATCCGTAGTTTATGCGACCAGACAGATACCGTCCTCCGGTTTACGGCCAAGTATTGTTCACAGCTTTTCACATTTAAAGACTCCAATGGCGCTTCGATCAACTTTTCGCGTCTTTTTTTCTCGTCGAGTTTCATGGTTCACGATGGAAAACGTAGAACATACTCCGACTTACAAAAGCTGCGGCGAGGAGCGGACATCACTAAGTGTAACACTTTCTCATGCTCTCTTATCGTTATCTTGGGAAAACTGTGATTTTTTATAATTATTGTATGGCATTTTTCGTTTTAAAACGTAGCATACCCTTTAATTGAATTCAGTGGCGTCGCGTAACCTTACTTTTTACCTGTGCACAGACCCTAAAACTTGCAATTGCAGGAAATTTATAATCAAAATTGAAATAGAAAAGAGCGAAACCAGCTATTAACGTCATTGTCTAATTACAGTATTATTCCGATTTTATCATGCCTCTATTTAAAACTGCTTTTAAATATTCTACAAAATCTATACGCGTTTTAAATATTTTTAACGTCGCAAAACGCACCTTCAAAATTTATCTTTAAGAAGAGGGAGTAATAGTTGTCTGTGGACATAGCACTTGTTTACGTTTTTTCGCCGGTGTTAATTTTTCAATTTTCCTTGTGTAAATTCGACTGAATCGTGTTATAAATATTACCTGTTTGTTGTTAATTGGTGGTTGCATATATGTTTGATGGGCGATCGCGTCTAGTGTGTGATAATATTGTGAATTTACAATTCATCAACAAACACTTTTTCGAGACAACGCACTCTTTTTCGCTGCGAACATTCAGTGTCGCCTTGCTGCACTTTTCGGGCTACCGTAGTTTCACGTGTTAGAGCATCTCCACCGGTTTCACATATTAGACTAACTCCACCGTGGTTGTGTTATTTGACGATTAGAATCGTGAATCGTTGCATTATGTCTCTCGTGTGCGGTTCGTGCGCCGGTGATATCGACGATGTGAAAGTCGTATGTCGCGGTATTTGCAAAGCGGTATTTCACCCCGGATGCTGCGGTATTTCTGCCGAAGTGTTTGAAGAGGTGATGAAAAATCCCCAAGTTTTCTGGTATTGCCCATCATGTACGTCGCTGATGGAGGACATGCGCGTGCGTAACATCATCTGTGCTGCGTATGAAACTGGTCAAAGCCAAGCATTAAATTCGCATAGCGGTATTATGCAAGACTTGAAATCCGAGATCATGGTGGAACTTAAGGAAGAGATAAGAACTAGTTTTGCGAGGTTGATCAACTCTAGCTCGTTTACTCCGAAGTCTTCCAAACGTGTCGGTATCAATCCTCGGTTAACCCGAAGCCGACGGTTGTTCAGTGCTGCTGACGATGGAGTACCGAAGCGACCTCAACCGCTGTTACTCGGGACTGGCAGTACTCCCTCCCCATCAATGGATATTATTACAGTTCCTCCGGCGCAACCAAAGTTTTGGCTGTATTTGTCACGGATCGCAAGGGATGTTACAGCTGACCAAATTTGTGCCCTAGCAAAGAAACGTTTAGGCTCAGATGATGTCCAAGTTACTCGACTTGTCGCAAAAGGAAAAGATGTGAACACTCTGTCGTTCATTTCATTCAAAATTGGGATGAACATGGAATTGAAAACCAAAGCCCTTTCGACATCTACATGGCCGAGGGGAGTTCTCTACAGAGAGTTCTCCGACAATAGGTCGGGAGGAAATTTTTGGCGACCAGAGCTTGTCAATATACCGGACGACCCGCTGATTATACCGACAGACGAGGTCGTAGGAATGGAATAGTAGGCAATATACTAGCCAGCATACCGGGACGCACAACTGCCGCAGGCCTTGAGGAAGTCTATATCCCTCTCAATGCAGTCGAGCCCCTCCAGCCAGCGACCAGCAGTCGTCCCGGTCCTGCATTTGAGAAGGGAGACGAGATCTTCCGACCTCCAACCTCAGGCAACGGCCCTCGGATAGCCTCGCGGAACCGGACACCGGGACGCACACTTGCCATATGCCTTGAGGAAGTCTCTATCCCTCTCATTGCAGTCGAGCCCCTCCAGCCAGCGACCAGCAGTCGTCCCGGTCCTGCATTTGAGAAGGGAGACGAGATCTTCCGACCTCCAACCTCAGGCAAGTACGCAACTTTTTCAAGCCCTTCGCACCCTGATTCATGCAACAATTCCAGCCAATTTCCTGCAAGTGGCCCTCGGATAGCCTCGCGGAACCGGACACCGGGACGCACACTTGCCATAGGCCTTGAGGAAGTCTCTATCCCTCTCATTGCAGTCGAGCCCCTCCAGCCAGCGACCAGCAGTCGTCCCGGTCCTGCATTTGAGAAGGGAGATGAGATCTTCCGACCTCCAACGTCAGGCAAGTATGCAACTCTTTCAAGCCCTTCGCACCCTGATTCGTGCAACAATTCCAGCCAATTCCCTACAAGCGGCCCTCGGATAACTTCGCAGAACCGGACACCGGGACGCACACTTGCCATAGGCCTTGAGGAAGTCTCTATCCCTCTCATTGCAGTCGAGCCCCTCCAGCCAGCGACCAGCAGTCGTCCCGGTCCTGCATTTGAGAAGGGAGATGAGATCTTCCGACCTTCAACCTCAGGCAAGTACGCCGCACATCCGAGCTATTTCTCTTCTGAGACGTCCATTGATTCTAGCCGATCTTCTCCAAGTCAACACCGTCTCAGTGGCGAGAATGTTTCACCGGTACGCACGGTTACTGTACATTCCGAGAGACGAACCACCGGTTCCACCCAGGCAGTTGCCTCGCGGTTTCAACGGACTTCCAAAGATCTGCTAATTTATTATCAAAACGCCGGAGGAATGAACACCGATGCCAATAGATACTTGTTGGCAACTTCGGACGACTGCTTTGACATCATCGTTTTGACTGAAACTTGGCTCGATTCCCGTACCCTGTCCAGCCAAGTGCTTGGGCCTTCGTATGAGGTGTTCCGTTGCGACCGTGGACCTAGAAATAGTCTTAAGAATATTGGTGGCGGTGTTCTTGTTGCGGTAAAAAAGGAACTAAAATCCAAAACGATCGATAGCGACTCCTGGGCAAGTGTGGAGCAAGTGTGGGTTCAAATCAAACTATCAGACCGCAACGTGTACTTGTGTGGAATTTACGTTCCTCCTGATCGCACCCGCGATATCGCTTTAATTGACGCACATATCCTATCGACTATGCATATGGTTGATGTAGCGACTGCTACTGATGAGATTATTGTGATCGGAGATTTTAACCTTTCCGGTATTTGTTGGAAGTCGTCCCGCGACGGTTTCCTTCATCCTGACCCAAGCTGTTCTACCTTCCATGCTGGTGCAACCCGTCTTATCGACAGTTACAGTACTGCAACGCTGCAGCAGGTTAACAACGTGATGAATGAAAATGGACGTTGTTTGGATCTTTGTTTCGTCAGTTCGAAAGATGTGGCTCCGTTGTTAACAGCTGCCCCGTCCCCCTTGGTTAAGACTGTTACACATCATCCTCCACTTGCACTCGTTCTCAACTATAATGACGCACACATCCAGGAAAGCATTTCTTCGGTCTCGTACGATTTCAACCGGGCGAACCACCAAGGCATAGCTGAATTTCTTGGTTCAATAGACTGGCTTGACGTTCTGGATTTGAACGATGTGGAAAATGCTGCTCTAACACTTTCGCATATCATGGGACATGCAATTGAAAGATATGTACCAAAAATAAATCATTCCTCCTGTGGCCCACCTTGGCAAACTCAAGAGCTCCGCAGAATGAAGACTACAAAACGTGCAGCCCTTAGACTGTATTCCAAACGCCGAACGCTCCTTCTACGTGACCATTACTTGAGGGTGAACAACGAATATAAGAACACTAGCAGGCGCTGTTTCAGAAGATATCAGCTACACATCCAACGAAAACTGAAGTCGAAACCCAAAGCGTTCTGGCGATATGTGAATCAACAACGAAAGGAGTCTGGGTTGCCTTCCACAATGACGCTTGAAGGTCGAGTGGCCTCTGATAGGAACGATGTGTGTCGTCTTTTCGCCAGTAAATTTGCTAGCGTGTTCAGTGAGGAGGTTCTATCCGAAGAGCATATAATGCTTGCCGCTAGTAATGTTCCACTGAACGGTGATGTACTAACCACGATTGGTGTTGATGATACAACGATTGTGAGAGCAGCCAGGCAATTGAAATCATCGTTCAATCCCGGGCCCGACGGTATTCCATCATCTTTCCTAAAAACGCATATTGACGAATTAGTCGACCCTATCCGGTTGGTGTTTTCTTTGTCCCTAACTAGCGGAATTTTTCCGTCAGTCTGGAAGAAAGCTATCGTGTTTCCCGTTCACAAAAAAGGCGATCGAAAGGATGTCAGTAATTACCGAGGAATATCATCTCTCTGTGCCATCTCGAAACTATTCGAGCTTATTGTTATGGAACCACTGATGTCTCATTGCAAGCCGTACATCAGTGAAAATCAACATGGTTACATCTCGGGTAGATCCACTACCACCAATCTCTTGAACCTTACATCTCACATTACGGACAGCATGGCTGAACAAGCCCAAACTGATGTGGTCTACACGGATTTGAGCGCTGCATTTGACAAGATTAATCATGCTGTGACGATCGCTAAACTTGAGAGACTTGGGATCGGCGGCCAGACACTACGCTGGCTCTACTCCTACCTCACAGAACGCTTTCTGACGGTTGGAGTTGATGGGCATTTCTCGGAAACTTTCAAGGCTACTTCTAAAATACCTCAAGGGAGTCATCTGGGTCCCCTAATTTTCCTGCTGTATTTCAACGATGTCAACTACGTTATCAAAGGCCCACGATTAAGCTTCGCAGACGATTTGAAAATGTTCCTGCGCATCCGTTCTATCTGTGATGCTACGATGCTTCAAGCTGATTTGAATGCCTTCGCGAACTGGTGCAGTTTGAATCGTATGGTAGTTAACCCCGAAAAATGCACCGTTATTTCGTTCTCTCGGAGAAAACAGCCAATCCTGTTTAACTATCAGTTACACGGAACAGAACTTCAACGAGCTGATCATGTGAAAGACTTAGGTGTAATTCTGGACGTTCAGCTGACTTTCAAACACCATTTGTCGTATGTTATTGCGAAGGCTTCTAGGACTCTAGGATTCATCTTCCGTATTGCCAAGGACTTTACCGACGTCTACTGCCTTAAGTCACTCTATTGCTCGCTTGTTCGTTCGACTCTAGAATATTGTTCCGCTGTCTGGCTTCCATACTATCAGAACGGCATAGAAAGGATTGAATCGGTTCAGCGTCGCTTCATCCGTTTTGCACTTCGCAGGCTTCCCTGGCGTGACCCTCACCGATTGCCGAGCTATCTTAGTAGATGTCGATTGATACACCTCGAAACGCTACAAACACGCAGAGATGTTAATAGAGCGATGATAATCGCAGATTTGCTGCAAGGGAGAATAGATTGTCCTGCTATTCTTGCACTGATCGACATTAGTGCTCGCAGCAGAAGGTTACGGGCTAATGCCATGTTACGATTGCCGCTCCGACGAACTCTCTTTGGACAAAACAGTGCAATGATTGGCCTGCAACGTTGTTTTAACAGAGTAGCGTCAGGTTTTGACTTCCATCTTCCCAGGCAAACCATCCGCCGTAATTTTATCGAAGAACTCACCTCCAGAATAGTATAATGAATTGTATTGTAGTTGTTTTGTTCTGTTGTATGTATTATTTTTTACTGCTACTTGACCGAGCTTTGTTGTTATTTTTAAGTACTAACCATCATTGGGACAATAAGTCTGTTGATGTATTAATAATAAATAAATAAATAAATAAACATTTGTTCTCAAATGTAACAGCAAATCTAGCAGCAAATTATTGAGAAATGAAAGACTGACGCGCGGAGGGCGTGATAAAATCGAAACATTACTGTTGTAATTTTTGCAAATTTGTTCAAAACATTCATGAACGATCAGAAAAGTCGACGGCGAGAACGAAAACTAGGAGGCAGTCATCGTTGCTCGTTCCACATCGGATGACTGATTACAATCAGCGAATCGTCGTGAAGGGCTGCTTGCGTCGTGAAGAAAACAAAATTTTCGTTTTGTTTCGCTCTTCGTCCAAATGCGCCTAGCCGACGAA